>NC_034202.2:40000341-40225341 GCF_002021735.2 Oncorhynchus kisutch | reverse complement strand
AGCCATCCTCTGGCTGTGGTTCAATGTACAGTAGTAATGTTGCCATCCTCTGTGGTTCAATGTATAGTAGTAATGTAGCTGTCCTCTGACAGTGGTTCAATGTATTGTAGTAATGTAGCCATCCTCTGGCTGTGGTTCAATGTATAGTAGTAATGTAGCTGTCCTCTGACATTGGTTCAATGTATTGTAGTAATGTTGTGTTGTGGATGGTGTTAGAGGAGGCCTTAAACCTCAAGGGCTCCAAGTGTCGCAGATTCAATCCCAGTGCTAGCACTCATTTAAAACCAGTCTGAATTAATGTCTAAACTTAAACCCTTTCCTTAAAACCTGTTTGGGATAGGCGTGCCGCTAGCGGGACACCTCAACAACATCCGATGAAATGGCAGAGCGCCAAATTCAAATTAAATTACTATAAATATTTAACTTTCATGAAATCACAAGTGCAATGCATCAAAATAAAGCTTAACTTGTTGTTAATCCAGCCACCGTGTCAGATTTCAAAAAGGCTTTGTGGCGAAAGTAAACCATGCGATTATCTGAGGACAGCGCCCAGCACACAAATGCACACAAAATAATTTTCAACCAGGGAGTAGCGACACGAAAGTCAGAAATAGCGATATATTATATGCCTTACCTTTGAAGATCTTCTTCTGTTGGTATTCCAAAAAGTCCCAGTTACATTACAAATGGTCCTTTCGTTCGATAATGTCCTCCGCGTTTCAGTCAATAATCGACTCAGTTTCCCTCCATCAAAATGTATACAAAATGAATCCCAAACGTTACTAATAAACTTTTCCAAACAAGTCTATCAACGTTTATAATCAAACCTTAGGTATCCTGATACACAAATAAACGATAAAATTGTAGTATGTTCTATACCGGAGATAAATAAGAAAGAACGCGTTTTCCTCCACTACACCCAAAATGGGAGCCACCTAGAAAAACTACAATTTCTGGGTCATTTTTCCAAAAAACAGCCTGAAACTCTTTCTAAAGACTGTTGACATCTAGTGGAAGTCCTAGGAACTGCAATTTGGGAGGACTTAGGCTTATAATTATAGTACTAGCCATTGAAAACAGTGGTAAGGTGATTTTTTTCTTTTTCGGGGTTAGGTTTGTCCTTGGGGTTTCACCTGCCATATCAGTTCTGTTATACTCACAGACCTAATTTTAACAGTTTTAGAAACTGGCTTCTGGGCCTGCGTGACAGGCAGTTTACACTGGGCACGCTTTTCATTCGGATGTGAAAATACTGCCCCCTATCCCAAAGAAGTTTTAACCAGTCTGAATTCCTTGCCCTAACTTAACCCTTTCCTTAACCAGTCTGAATTAAAGCCTAAACTTAACCCATTCCTTAACCAGTCTGAATTAAAGCCTAAACTTAACCCTTTCCTTAACCAGTCTGAATTAAAGCCTAAACTTAACCCTTTCCTTAACCAGTCTGAATTAAAGCCTAAACTTAACCCTCAAGTTGTTTCTGTTTTAACCCAGACCTTTAAGAGCGACTTCCTTTAGACAAGAGTTAGAAAAATATATTCTAAATTGACTACAAAGTGTAAATATGATACTTTTGGAGTTTGGAACATCCGTGCTGCACAATGGGTAAATTAAGGTTGGGTTTAATTTGACGATGTCCATTTGCCCACTAACATGTGGTGAACAGCTGCAGTGATTGCTCTCTATACAACAGCGGCTCTGACAGTTTACATAAGAAATACTGCTCCAAACACCTTAGATAGATATCAAATTGCCCAACTAAAACATCCTTTGGAAAAAAAACGTCAAAATTAATTACAGATTTCTTGAGTTATCTTAGATTTATTCTGGGGAAAATCAGGAAGCTAAATATACTTCCGCGTCTACAGTGGCTCAGGGGGGACAAACATCATCAACCAATCGGTCAGGAAACACACCTCCAAAACCGAAATCTATTTTTTTTTTCAAATAAGCAACAGAAAAACACACGTGCGAATCGCCATGTTCAGTCATCCTTTAACCAGATGGAATAAATATTCTTAACTGTACAAATGTTAAGTTTATCCCCTGGAAGTGAGACCTTGTTGCTCTATTGTGTTTGATCTGTTTCTGTTTTCCACAGAACGGATTGGCCTGCAATCAGGAGTTACTGGTGCTCTCACATACAGTTGAAGTCAGAAGTTTACATACACTTAGGTTGGAGTCATTAAAACTCATTTTTCAACCACAACCACAACCACTTAACAAACTATAGTTTTGGCATGTCGGTTAGGACCTCTACTTTGAGCACAATATAAGTAATTTTTCCAGCAATTGTTTACAGACAGATTATTTCACTTTATCTATCACAATTCCAGTGGGTCAGAAGTGTACATACACGAAGTTGACTGTGCCTTTAAACAGCTTGGAAAATTCCAGAAAATTATGTAATGGCTTTAGAAGTTCCTGATAGGGTAATAGCCATCATTTGAGTCAATTGGAGGTGTACCTGTGTATGTATTTCAAGGCCTACCTTCAAACTCAGTGCGTATTCGCTTGACATCATTGGAAAATCAAAATAAATCAGTCAAGACCTCAGAAAAAAAAATCATTCTTGGGAGCAATTTGCAAATGCCTGAAGGTACCACGTTCATCTGTACAAACAATAGTATGCAAGAATAAACACCATGAGACCACGCAGACGTCACACTGCTCAGGAAGGAGACGCGTTCTGTCTCCTAGAGATGAACGTACTTTGGTGTGAAAAGTGCAAATCAATCCCAGAACAACAGCAATGGACCTTGTGAAGATGCTGGAGGAAACAGGTACAAAAGTATCTGTATCCACAGTAAAACGAGTCCTATATCGACATAACCTGAAAGGCCGCTCAGCAAGGCAGAAGCCACTGCTCCAAAACCACCATAAAAAAGCCAGACTACGGTTTGCAACTGCACATGGGGACAAAGATCGTACTTTTTGGAGAAATGTCCTCTGGTCTGGTGAAACAAAAATAGAACTGTTTGGCCATAATGACCATCGTTATGTTTGGAGGAAAAGGGAGAGGTTTGCAAGCCGAAGAACACCATCCCAACCGTGAAGCACGGGGGTGACAGCATCATGTTGTGGGGGTGCTTTGCTGCAGGAGGGACTGGTTCACTTCACAAAATAGATGGCCTCATGACGAAGGAAAATGATGTGGATATATTGAAGCAGCATCTCAAGACATCAGTCAGGAAGTTAAAGCTTGGTCGCAAATGGGTCTTCCAAATGGACAATGACCCCAAGCATTCCAAAGTTGTGGCAAAATGGCTTAAGGGCAACAAAGTCAAGGTATTGGAGTGGCCATCACAAAGCCCTTACCTCAATCCTATAGAACATTTGTGGGCAGAACTGAAAAAGCGTGTGCGAGCAAGGAGGCCTACAAACCTGACTCAGTTACACCAGCTCTGTCAGGAGGAATGGGCCAAAATTCACCCAACTGATTATGGGAAGCTTGTGGAAGGCTACCTGAAACGTTTGACCCAAGTGAAACAATTAAAAGGCGATGCTACCAAATACTAATTGAGTATATGTAAACCTCTGACCCACTGGGAATGTGATGAAATAAATAAAAGCTGAAATATATAATTCTCTCTACTATTATTCTGACATTTCACATTCTTAAAAAAAAAGTTGTTTAATTAATCCTATCTGACCTAAAACAGGGAATTTTTACTAGGATTAAATGTCAGGAACTGTGAAAAACAGAGATTAAATGTACGTGGCTGAGGTGTATGGAAACCTCCGACTTCAACTGTACGTTCCTCTCAACATTTTTAGGGATTTATCTCTGCTGCTTCCTACAAGCTTCCTTTCCAATCAGTTTTACTGAGTGCAGACTATACAGTATAAACAGTTCTCCCTCTGTTCTTTCTGTTGCAGTAGCAAGATATATACAATCCCTTCAGGGGTGAATAAGAACGTGTTCTTAACTGACTTGCCTAGTTATATAAAGGTTAAATCAAAAATAACATTTAAAAAAACATTTGGTTGCAAAATGGCTTCCTATCCTCTATATGGGTGATTCGACATTTGAGTATTTTTGTAGACACTCATATCCAGACTCGGCATTTCATTTAAAGTTGCATTCCTCATGCTCTACCAACTGAGCTACAGTGAACCATCATATGGTTAGAGGACAAGTGTACACTTCAAGAAAAAGTGTAGAGTATTCAAATGCATACCCAGCAGGTGGGCTCAAACCCTCCAGAAGTCCAAACATTGACATCTATTTGGCCAAAACATAGACGTCTGAAATGTGCTATACTGTACCCTACTGTACCCTACTGTACTGTATTCTACTCTACTATACTGTACCCTACTGTACTGTACTGTACTGTACCCTACTGTACTGTACCCTACTGTACCCTACTGTACTGTACCCTACTGAACTGTACTGTACCCTACTGTACCCTACTGTACTGTACTCTGTTCTACTGTACTGCACCCTACTGTACCCTACTGTACTGTACCCTACTCTACTGTACCCTACTGTACTGTACTCTACTGTACTCTACTGTACTGTACTCTGTTCTACTGTACTGTACCCTACTGTACCCTACTGTACTCTACTGTACCCTACTGTACTGTACCCTACTGTACTGTACTCTACTGTACTGTACTCTACTGTACCCTTCTGTACCGTACTCTACTGTACACTACTGTACTGTACTGTACCCTACTGCACTGTACTCTACTATATTGTACTCTGCTCTACTCTACTCTACTCTGCTGTACCCTACTGTACCCTACTGTACTGTACTCTGCTCTACTCTACTCTACTGTACTGTACCCGGCTCTACTGTAGCCTACTGTACCCTACTGTACCCTGCTCTACTGTACTCTACTGTACTATATTGTACCCTACTCTACAATACTCTACTGTACTGTACTATACTGTACTCTACTGTACTCTACTGTACGATACTGTACTCCGCTGTATTCTAATGTACTCTACTATACCCTACTGTACTCTAATATACCCTCCTCTACTCTACCTTACTCTACTGTACTGTACCCTGCTGTACCCTACTGTACAGCAGGGTACAGTACTCTACTGTAATCTACTGTACCCTACTGTACCCTACTGTACCCTACACTACTCTACAGTAGTGTAGGGTACACTCTGTATCTTCAGTACTGTATCATGCTCTACTGTACTCTACTGTACCCTACACTACAGTACACTACAGTACTCTGTACACTACACTACAGTACTGTATCTTCAGTACTGTATCCTGCTCTACTGTACTCTCCTGTACCCTACACTACTCTACAGTACTGTATCTTCAGTACTGTACCCTACTCTACTGTAATGTATTTTTTTTCACCTTTATTTAACCAGGTAGGCAAAGTTGAGAACAAGTTCTCATTTACAATTGAGACCTGGCCAAGATAAAGTAAAGCAGTTCGACACATACAACAACACAGAGTTACACATGGAGTAAAACAAACATACAGTCAATAATACAGTAGAAAAATAAGTCTATATACAATGTGAGCAAATGAGGTGAGATAAGGGAGGTAAAGGCAAAAAAAGGCCATGGTGGTGAAGTAAATACAATATAGCAAGTAAAACACTGGAATGGTTGATTGGCAGTGGAAGAATGTGCAAAGTAGAGATAGAAATAATGGGGTTCAAAGGAGCAAAATAAATAAATACATAAATACAGTTGGGAAAGAGGTAGTTGTTTGGGCTAAATTATAGATGGGCTATGTACAGGTGCAGTAATCTGTGAGCTATTCTGACAGCTGGTACTTAAAACTTATTGAAAACACTCTAAAGTTTCCAAAACTGTCAAAATATTGTCTGTGAGTATAACATTGCAGGCAAAGACCTGAAGAAATTCCAACAAGGAAGTGCTGTTTCATTGGAAGTTAAAATTGTTTGGGTACAGACCTGGATAGTAGGACAGATCTTTGCAGTAGATTGTAACACCGCCCCCTTTGGCCGTTCTATCTTGTCTGAAAATGTTGTAGTTAGGGATGAAAATTTGCTAAATCAGTGAATAAAACAAACTTAGGGAGGAGGCTTCTAATTTTAACATGCATGAAGCCAAGGCTATTACGGTTACAGAATTCATCAAAAGAGAGCGCCTGGGGAATAGGAGTGGAGCTAGGCACTGCAGGGCCTGGATTCACCTCTACATCACCAGAGGAACAGAGGAGGAGTAGGATAAGGGTACGGCTAAAAGCTATGAGAATTGGTCGTCTAGGACATCCGGAACAGAGTAAAAGGAGGTTTCTGGGGTGTTAAATAGCTTCAAGGTATAATGTACAGACAAAGTTATGGTAGGATGTGAATACAGTGGAGATAAACCTAGGTATTGAGTGATGATGAGAGAGATATTGTCTCTAGAAACTTCATTGAAACCAGGTGATGTCAGCGCATGTGTGGGTGGTGGAACTGAAAGTTTGGATAAGGTATAGTGAGCAGGGCTAAAGGCTCTATGGTGAAATAATCCAATAAACACTAACCAGAACAACAATGGACAAGGCATATTGATATTAAGGAGAGACATGCTTAGTCGAGTGATCATAAGGGTCCAGTGAGTAGTGAGGTTGGTTGGGGTCACGGCGATTAAGACACTTAGCCGGGCCATCTGTAGCAAGCTAGCATAGGATGGAGGCCTGTTTTTGGCCACCTCATGCGTTTCTGTCTGTAGATTAGTGGGGTTCCGTGTGGTAGAGGGGACCAATCCAATTGGCAAAATAGATATAGTTATAGTGACCCAAGAAAAATTGTCCGATGGACCTATTCAGATAGCAGTCGATAAGACAGCTAACAATTAGCGGACCGCAGATGGGCGTTCAGGTAACGTCGCGACAGAGAGGCCAGTTGGATAACTCCCTCGGGGCAGATAACGTCGGTAGTCCAGTCGTGAAGGCCCGGTGAGGCTCCGCATTGGCAGTAAAACGGGTCCGGATAGGTGATTGTAGTGGAGTGGCTGATGTAACTCTTCAGCTGGCTAGCTCCGGGATAATTGATGTTCGCATTGTACAAAACTGGCAATAGATTTCCGAGCTAAAGGATAACTGATACCCACAAACCGTGGTTACCTGAAAACTAACGTTAGCCAGTAAACTGGTTAGCTTCTGGCTAGCTTCTGGCTAGCTTCTAGCTAGCTTCTGGCTAGCTTCTGGTCAGCTTCTGGTCAGCTTCTGGTCAGCTTCTGGCTAGCTTCTATTGTGGATTTCAGATTTGAGGTAAATAATACTTTTTTTTAAATTGGTGAGGCGGGTTGCAGGAAAGTGTTTTGAAGTTGAGTTTTTGGAAAATAAAATATATAAAAGATATGCGAAGAAAAGTGTAAATATATATACAGGACACGACAAGATGAGGAAAAAGGACGTCTGACTGCTATGCCACCCTACTGTACACTACAGTACTGTACCCTGCTCTACTGTACACTACTGTACTCTATTGTACTGTACTGTACTGTGCACTGCTCTACTGTACTCTACTGTACTCTACTGTACTCTACTCTGCTCAACTGTACTCTACTGTACTGTACTCTACTGTAACCTACTCTACTGTACTCTACTGTACTATATGTTGCTCTACTGTACCCTACTGTAACCTAATGTACCTTACTGTACTCTACTGTACTGTACCTGCTTTACTGTACTCTACTGTACTCTACAATACTCTACTGTACTCTACTGTACTCTACTCTACTCTACTGTACTCTACTGTACTGTACACTGCTCTACTTTACCCTACTGTACTGTAATGCACACTGCTCTACTGTACACTGCTCTACTGTGCTGTACTGTACTCTACCCTACCCTACTGTGCTGTACTGTACTGTACTCTACCCTACTGTACTCTACTGTACTCTACTGTACTCTACTCTACTCTACTGTACTCTACTGTACTGTACACTGCTCTACTTTACCCTACTGTACTGTACCTGCTTTACTCTACTGTACTGTACACTGCTCTACTTTACCCTACTGTACTGTAATGCACACTGCTCTACTGTACACTGCTCTACTGTGCTGTGCTGTACTGTACTCTACCCTACCCTACTGTGCTGTACTGTACTGTACTCTACCCTACTGTACTCTACTGTACTCTACTGTACTCTACTGTACTGTACACTGCTCTACTGTAACCTACTGTACACTGTTCTACTGTACTCTACTGCATTCTACTGTACCCTGCTCTACTGTACTCTTCTGTACTGCACTCTACTGTACTATACTGTGCTCTAATGTACTCTACTGTACCCTACTGTACTCCACTGTACTGTACTCAATTGTACTCCACTGTACTCTACTCATGTGCTCTACTGTACTTTACTGTACACTACAGTACTGTACCCTGCTCTACTGTACACTACTGTACTCTATTGTACTGTACTGTACTGTGCACTGCTCTACTGTACTCTACTGTACTCTACTGTACTCTACTCTGCTCAACTGTACTCTACTGTACTGTACTCTACTGTAACCTACTCTACTGTACTCTACTGTACTATACCTGCTTTACTGTACTCTACTGTACTCTACTGTACCCTACTCTACAATACTCTACAATGCTCTACAATACTCTACTGTACTCTACTGTACTCTACTGTACTCTACTGTACTGTGCACTGCTCTACTGTACTCTACTGTACTCTACTGTACTCTACTCTACTCTACTCTACTGTACTGTACACTGCTCTACTTTACCCTACTGTACTGTACTGTACACTGCTCTACTGTACCCTGCTCTACTGTACTGTACACTGCTCTACTGTACCCTACTGTGCTGTACTGTACTCTAACCTACTGTGCTGTACTGTACTGTACTCTACCCTACTGTACCCTACTGTACTCTACTGTACTCTACTGTACTGTACACTGTTCTACTGTACTCTACTGCATTCTACTGTACCCTGCTCTACTGTACTCTACTGTACTGCACTCTACTGTACTATACTGTGCTCTAATGTACTCTAATGTACTCTACTGTACCCTACTGTACTCCACTGTACTGTACTCTACTTTACTGTACTCAATTGTACTCCACTGTACTCTACTGTACTTTACTGTACTGTATGCTGCTCTACTGTACCCTACTGTACTCTACTGTACTGTACCCTACTGTACCCTACTGTACAGTACTCTACTGTGCTCTACTGCACTCTACTGTACTGTACCCTGCTCTACTGACCAGTACTATACTGTGCTCTAAAGTACTCTACTGTACCCTGCTCTAATGTACTCTCCTGTACCCTACTGTACCCTGCTCTACTGCACTCTACTGTACTATACAGTACTTTACTGTACCCTGGTCTAATGTACTATCCTGTACCCTACTGTACCCTGCTCTACTGTACTCTACTGTACTGTACTCTATTGTACTCTACTGTACTCTACTCTACTGTACTTACTGTACCCTACACCACTGTACTCTATTGTAACCTACTCTACTCTACTGTACTCTACTGTACTGTACTCTATTGTACTCTACTGTACTCTACTCTACCATACTCTACTGTACCCTACTCTACTGTACTCTACTGTACTGTACTCTACTGTACTCTACTGTACCCTACTGTAACCTAATGTACTCTACTGTACTCTACTGTACTGTACCTGCTTTACTGTACTCTACTGTACTCTACTGTACTCTACTGTACTGCACCCTGCTCTACTGGACTCTAATGTACCCTACTGTACTCTACTGTACCCTATTGTACCCTACTGGATTCTTATATGTTCTCCCTGGAACGTGTCAGTAATACATCTGGCAGCAAATACACAGAGAAGATTCATAGAAGTGGGGAGGAAGACGGGAGGAGAAGAGGAGGAGGAGAGAAGGAGGACAGGAGGATGAGGATGACAGGAAGAAAAATTAGGACAGGAGGAGGAGAGGTAGGAGGAGAGAAGGAGGACAGGAGGAGGAGAGGTAGGAGGAGAGAAGGAGGACAGGAGGAGGAGAGGTAGGAAGAGAGAAGGAGGACACGAGGAGGACAGGAGGAGGAGAGGTAGGAAGAGAGAAGGAGGACAGAAGGAGGACAGGAGGAGGAGAGGTAGGAGGAGAGAAGGAGGACAGGAGGAGGAGAGGTAGGAGGAGAGAAGGAGGACAGGAGGAGGAGAGGTAGGAAGAGAGAAGGAGGACAGGAGGAGGAGAGGAGGAGGAGAGGAGGAGGAGAGGTAGGAGGAGAGAAGGAGGACAGGAGGAGGAGAGGTAGGAAGAGAGAAGGAGGACAGGAGGAGGAGAGGTAGGAGGAGAGAAGGAGGACAGGAGGAGGAGAGGTAGGAAGAGAGAAGGAGGACAGGAGGAGGAGAGGTAGGAGGAGAGAAGGAGGAGGAGAGGTAGGAGGAGAGAAGGAGGACAGGAGGAGGACAGGAGGAGGAGAGGTAGGAGGAGAGAAGGAGGACAGAAGGAGGACAGGAGGAGGAGAGGTAGGAAGAGAGAAGGAGGACAGGAGGAGGACAGGAGGAGGAGAGGTAGGAGGAGAGAAGGAGGACAGGAGGAGGAGAGAAAGAGGACAGGAGGAGGAGAGGTAGGAGGAGAGAAGGAGGACAGGAGGAGGAGAGGTAGGAGGAGAGAAGGAGGACAGGAGGAGGAGAGGTAGGAGGAGAGAAGGAGGACAGGAGGAGGACAGGAGGAGGAGAGGTAGGAGGACAGGAGGAGGACAGGAGGAGGACAGGAGGAGGAGAGGAGGAGGACAGGAGGAGGAGAGGTAGGAGGAGAGAAGGAGGACAGGAGGAGGACAGGAGGAGGAGAGGTAGGAGGACAGGAGGAGGACAGGAGGAGGACAGGAGGAGGACAGGAGGAGGAGGACAGGAGGAGGAGAGGAGGAGGACAGGAGGAGGAGAGGAGGAGGACAGGAGGAGGACAGGAGGAGGAGAGGAGGAGGAGAAAGAATTAGCTTTGACTCTATTTAGTTATTAAGTGGAGATCTCTACTCTACTGTACTGTACTGTACTCTACTGTACTCTACTGTACTGTACTGTACTCTACTGTACTGTACTCTACTGTACTCTACTGTACTGTACTCTACTGTACTCTACTGTACTCTACTGTACTGTACTCTACTGTACTCTACTGTACTCTACTGTACTGTACTCTACTGTACTCTACTGTACTCTACTGTACTGTACTCTACTGTACTGTACTCTACTGTACTGTACTGTACTCTACTGTACTCTACTGTACTCTACTGTACTGTACTCTACTGTACACTACTGTACTGTACTCTACTGTACTGTACTCTACTCTACTGTACTCTACTGTACTCTACTGTACTCTACTGTACTGTACTCTACTGTACTCTACTCTACTCTACTCTACTGTACTCTACTGTACTGTACTCTACTGTACTGTACTCTACTCTACTGTACTCTACTGTACTCTACTGTAGTCTACTGTACTGTACTCTACTGTACTCTACTGTACTGTACTCTACTGTACTCTACTGTACTGTACTCTACTGTACTCTACTGTACTCTACTGTACTGTACTCTACTGTACTGTACTCTACTGTACTGTACTCTACTGTACTCTACTGTACTGTACTCTACTGTACTCTACTGTACTGTACTCTACTGTACTCTACTGTACTCTACTGTACTGTACTCTACTCTACTGTACTCTACTGTACTCTACTGTACTCTACTCTACTGTACTCTACTGTACTCTAGTTATTAAGTGGAGATCTCAAAACAATCATTCTCTTGGTAGCACATTGGTAGTATTAAGGCACTAAGCAAGGATGGGTTAAAACACTGAGACCAAAGACATGTAAAATGTATATACAAATATTGTATTTTTCTTATGGTAATTGTCATGGTTTTGTATTCTGTTGACAAAAATCTATGTGAAACCTACAAGCATTTGTTTTGTAGAGGTTTCATTTCATTTTCAGAACATACTCTTTTCTTATAATAGTCATAGATGACTCATCTAACTCATATATTTAGTCTCAAATATGTCATACCGAAACGTGTTTTACTATTCTGAGACCCAATATTCTGTACTCTTGTGAATTTTTCACATTGTGAATTTGGTGTAGACTTACCATGGCCTGACGTTTTTGATAGCCGTGTAATTCTGTCTCGGACAAGTGGAGAATTCCCTGTCAAGAAGAGACAAGGAAGCCCAGCTGGCGTAGCCTGTAGATTCAAATAGAGGTCGCTAACAAATGTTTTCAGCGCTGCAGGGGCTGTGTTTATTTTGCTTAATTCCGGAACAATGTGGACGCCCGGACTTTCAATGTAGCAACTGTTTGCTTGCAGAGGACAACCGAGGCGAATTGGCTACTCTTTGCAAACAAATAGCGAACTTACACAAGCTACTGGGAAATTCACGCACGCCTACTTTTTCTTTCTCCTCCGCCCCAGTAGCCGGAAGCCACTGGCCTGCTGGAAGTGTTACTGCCGTGTCGGCTCTCCACAGCTGAATGGCCAGTACTTGATCCTGCCAACCATCCATAGAGATAGATCACTTGCCATGGATGTTGAAAACAGCAAACTCTGGCAATAGGGGCGAAGGTAAGCCCAGATCGAACACAGACTAACCACCTTGGATCCAGAGGTTCCAGCGCCTTCTTCCCTGGGGGCATCCGATAAGAGATCGGATTCGGAGGTACCTGGGCCTTCGTCCTCTCTTCGGTCTCCCTCTCTGGTGGCTTCTACCTTGGGTTCAGATCCAGGGAGTTCCCCCCTCATCAGACAGTGGGTTCAGATCCAAGGAGGTCCCCCCTCCTCAGACAGTGGGTTCAGATCCAGGGAGTTCCCCCCTCATCGGACAGTGGGTTCAGATCCAGGGAGTTCCCCCCTCATCAGACAGTGGGTTCAGATCCAGGGAGTTCCACCCTCATCGGACAGTGGGTTCAGATCCAGGGAGTCCCCCCTCATCAGACAGTGGGTTCAGATCCAAGGAGGTCCACCCTCATCGGACAGTGGGTTCAGATCCAGGGAGTCCCCCCTCATCAGACAGTGGGTTCAGATCCAGGGAGTTCCCCCCTCATCGGACAGTGGGTTCAGATCCAGGGAGTTCCCCCCTCATCAGACAGTGGGTTCAGATCCAGGGAGTTCCCCCCTCCTCAGACAGTGGGTTCAGACAATGTGTGAACTCCCTGGATCTGAACCCACTGTCTGATGGATGAGGGAGGAACTCCCTGGATCTGAACCCACTGTCTGATGAGGGAGGAACTCCCTGGATCTGAACCCACTGTCTGAGGAGGGGGGGAACTCCCTGGATCTGAACCCACTGTCTGATGAGGGAGGAACTCCCTGGATCTGAACCCACTGTCTGAGGGGGGGGGGGAACTCCCTGGATCTGAACCCACTGTCTGATGAGGGAGGAACTCCCTGGATCTGAACCCACTGTCTGAGGAGGGGGGGAACTCCCTGGATCTGAACCCACTGTCTGATGAGGGAGGAACTCCCTGGATCTGAACCCACTGTCTGATGAGGGAGGAACTCCCTGGATCTGAACCCACTGTCTGAGGAGGGGGGGAACTCCCTGGATCTGAACCCACTGTCTGATGAGGGAGGAACTCCCTGGATCTGAACCCACTGTCTGATGAGGGAGGAACTCCCTGGATCTGAACCCACTGTCTGAGGAGGGGGGGAACTCCCTGGATCTGAACCCACTGTCTGATGAGGGAGGAACTCCCTGGATCTGAACCCACTGTCTGATGAGGGAGGAACTCCCTGGATCTGAACCCACTGTCTGAGGGGGGGGGGGAACTCCCTGGATCTGAACCCACTGTCTGATGAGGGAGGAACTCCCTGGATCTGAACCCACTGTCTGAGGAGGGGGGGAACTCCCTGGATCTGAACCCACTGTCTGATGAGGGAGGAACTCCCTGGATCTGAACCCACTGTCTGATGAGGGAGGAACTCCCTGGATCTGAACCCACTGTCTGAGGAGGGGGGGAACTCCCTGGATCTGAACCCACTGTCTGATGAGGGAGGAACTCCCTGGATCTGAACCCACTGTCTGATGAGGGAGGAACTCCCTGGATCTGAACCCACTGTCTGAGGAGGGGGGGAACTCCCTGGATCTGAACCCACTGTCTGATGAGGGAGGAACTCCCTGGATCTGAACCCACTGTCTGATGAGGGAGGAACTCCCTGGATCTGAACCCACTGTCTGAGGAGGGGGGGAACTCCCTGGAACTGAACGCACTGTCTGAGGAGGGAGGAACTCCCTGGATCTGAACCCACTGTCTGAGGAGGGAGGAACTCCCTGGATCTGAACCCACTGTCTGATGAGGGAGGAACTCCCTGGATCTGAACCCACTGTCTGATGAGGGAGGAACTCCCTGGATCTGAACCCACTGTCTGAGGAGGGGGGGAACTCCCTGGATCTGAACCCACTGTCTGATGAGGGAGGAACTCCCTGGATCTGAACCCACTGTCAGACGAGGCTGGGCCTAATAGAGTAAATAGGAGGTCATACAGTATGTTTTGTAGTGATTCATATGTTGATGATGTAAAAAATATTTGCTGGTCTGTGGTGTGTAATGAGGAGCAACCAGACGCTGCTCTTGATACATTTATTAAATGTTTTATTCCAGTTACGAATAAGAACGCACCCATTAAGAAAATGATTGTAAAAACGATTAAATCCCTGTGGATTGATGAGGAATTTAAATGGTTGAGATGGATGAGGCAAAAGATATGTAAAAGAAGTCTGGCTGTACAACCGAATGGCAAACGTACTGCAAATTGAGAAATCATGTGACTACTCTGAATGAAAAGAAGATGAAACTACACTATGAAACAAAGATAAATTATATATTTTGGAGAAAAAAAAGGCAAACTACCCTCCATCATTCATTGAATCAGATGGCTCACAAACTACCCTCCATCATTCATTAAATCAGATGGCTCACAAACTACCCTCCATCATTCATTAAATCAGATGGCTCACAAACTACCCTCCATCATTCATTAAATCAGATGGCTCACAAACTACCCTCCATCATTCATTGAATCAGATGGCTCACAAACTACCCTCCATCATTCATTAAATCAGATGGCTCACAAACTACCCTCCATCATTCATTAAATCAGATGGCTCACAAACTACCCTCCATCATTCATTAAATCAGATGGCTCACAAACTACCCTCCATCATTCATTGAATCAGATGGCTCATTCATCATAAAACCCACTGATAAAACCAACTACTTTAATGTTTTTTTAAATTCAAATGTAGGTATGCCTTGCCAGCAACAAACTGATGTTGGAGATGCCTTATGGTATAGAAATTAACATTACATTATCTAACAACCACTCTGGTGGGCATTCCTGCAGTCAGCATGCCAATTGCATGATCCCTCAACTTGAGACATCTGTGGCACTGTGTTGTGTGACAAAACTGCACATTTTACAGTGGCTTTTTATTGTCCCCAGCACAAGGTGAACCTATGTAATGATCATGCTGTTTAATCATCTTGATATGCCACACCTGTCAGGTGGATGGATTATCTAAGCAAAGGGAGAAATGCTCACTAAAAGGGATGTAAACACATTTGTGCACAAAAATTATGGGCGGCAGGTAGCCTAGTGGTTATAGAGTGTTGGACTAGTAACCAAAAGGTTGCAAGATCAAATCCCAGAGCTGACAAGGTAAAAATCTGTTGTTCTACCCCTGAACAAGGCAGTTAAACCTGCTGCTCCTAGGCTGCCATTGGAAATAAGAATTTGTTAATAACTGACTTGCCTGATAAAATTACACAGCCTTATGCTAACCCCTAATAAATTATATAGAACATTATCCATCCTACATCCTCCACCTAGCCTTATGCTAACCCCTAATACATGATTATAGACCATTATCCATCCTACATCCTCCACCTAGCCTTATGCTGACACCTAAAAAATGATATAGACCATTATCCATCCTACATCCTCCACCTAGCCTTATGCTAACCCCTAATACATGATTATAGACCATTATCCATCCTACATCCTCCACCTAGCCTTATGCTAACCCCTAATACATGATTATAGACCATTATCCATCCTACATCCTCCACCTAGCCTTACGCTAACCCCTAATACATGATTATAGACCATTATCCATCCTACATCCTCCACCTAGCCTTAAGCTAACCCCTAATACATGATTATAGACCATTATCCATCCTACATCCTCCACCTAGCCTTACGCTAACCCCTAATACATGATTATAGACCATTATCCATCCTACATCCTCCACCTAGCCTTATGCTAACCCCTAATACATGATTATAGACCATTATCCATCCTACATCCTCCACCTAGCCTTATGCTAACCCCTAATACATGATTATAGACCATTATCCATCCTACATCCTCCACCTAGCCTTATGCTAACACCTAATACATGATTATAGACCATTATCCATCCTACATCCTCCACCTAGCCTTATGCTAACACCTAATACATGATTATAGACCATTATCCATCCTACATCCTCCACCTAGCCTTATGCTAACACCTAATACATGATTATAGACCATTATCCATCCTACATCCTCCACCTAGCCTTATGCTAACCCCTAATACATGATTATAGACCATTATCCATCCTACATCCTCCACCTAGCCTTATGCTAACACCTAATACATGATTATAGACCATTATCCATCCTACATCCTCCACCTAGCCTTATGCTAACACCTAATACATGATTATAGACCATTATCCATCCTACATCCTCCACCTAGCCTTATGCTAACACCTAATACATGATTATAGACCATTATCCATCCTACATCCTGCACCTAGCCTTATGCTGACACCTAATAAATTATATAGACCATTATCCATCCTACATCCTCCACCTAGCCTTATGCTGACACCTAAAAAATGATATAGACATTATCCATCCTACATCCTCCACCTAGCCTTATGCTAACCCCTAATACATGATTATAGACCATTATCCATCCTACATCCTCCACCTAGCCTTACGCTAACCCCTAATAAATTATATAGACCATTATCCATCCTACATCCTCCACCTAGCCTTAAGCTAATACCTAATAAATTATATAGACCATTATCCATCCTACATCCTGCACCTAGCCTTAAGCTAACTCCTAATAAATGATATAGACCATTATCCATCCTACATCCTCCACCTAGCCTTAAGCTAATACCTAATAAATTATATAGACCATTATCCATCCTACATCATCCACCTAGCCTTAAGCTAACCCCTAATAAATTATATAGACCATTATCCATCCTACATCCTCCACCTAGCCTTAAGCTAACTCTTAATAAATGATATAGACGATTATCCATCCTACATCCTCCACCTAGCCTTAAGCTAACTCCTAATAAATTATATAGACCATTATCCATCCTACATCCTCCACCTAGCCTTAAGCTAACTCCTAATAAATTATATAGACCATTATCCATCCTACATCCTCCACCTAGCCTTAAGCTAACTCCTAATAAATTATATAGACCATTATACATCCTACATCCTCCACCTAGCCTTAAGCTAACTCCTAATAAATTATATAGACCATTATCCATCCTACTTCCTCCCCCTAGCCGTATGCTATAGAACATTATCCATCCTACATCCTCCACCTAGCCTTATGCTATAGAACATTATCCATCCTACGTCCTCCCCCTAGCCTTATGCTATAGAACATTATCCACCCTCCATCCAGCCTTATGCTATAGAACATTATCCACCCTACATCCTCCCCCTAGCCTTATGCTATAGAACATTATCCACCCTCCATCCAGCCTTATGCTATAGAACATTATCCACCCTACATCCTCCCCCTAGCCTTATGCTATAGAACATTATCCATCCTACATCCTCCCCCTAGCCTTATGCTATAGAACATTATCCATTCTACATCCTTCACCCAGCCTTATGCTATAGAACATTATCCACCCTCCACCCTCCACCTAGCCTTATGCTATAGAACATTATCCACCCTCCATCCAGCCTTGTTAAATAGCCTTGTGCTATAGAACATTATCCATCCTACATCCTCCCCCTAGCCTTATGCTTTAGAACATTATCGACCCTCCATCCTCCATCCAGCCTTATGCTATAGAACATTATCCACCCTCCACCCTCCACCTAGCCTTGTGCTATAGAACATTATCCACCCTCCATCCAGCCTTGTTAAGTAGCCTTATGCTATAGAACATTATCCAACTTCCACCCTCCACCTAGCCTTATGCTATAGAACATTGTCCACCCTCCATCCAGCCTTGTTAAGTAGCCTTATGCTATAGAACATTATCTACCCTCCATCCAGCCTTGTTAAGTAGCCTTATGCTATAGAACATTATCCACCCTCCATCCAGCCTTGTTAAGTAGCCTTATGCTATAGAACATTATCCACCCTCCATCCAGCCTTATGCTATAGAACATTATCCATCCTCCCCCTAGCCTTATGCTATAGAACATTATCCATTCTCCCCCTAGCCTTATGCTATAGAACATTATCCATCCTCCCCCTAGCATTATGCTATAGAACATTATCCATCCTCCCCCTAGCCTTATGCTATAGAACATTATCCATCCTCCACCTAGCCTTATGCTATAGAACATTATCCACCCTCCATCCTCCCCCTAGCCTTATGCTATAGAACATTATCCATCCTCCCCCTAGCCTTATGCTATAGAACATTATCCATCCTCCACCTAGCCTTATGCTATAGAACATTATCCACCCTCCATCCTCCCCCTAGCCTTATGCTATAGAAAATTATCCATCCTCCCCCTAGCCTTATGCTATAGAACATTATCCATCCTCCCCCTAGCCTTATGCTATAGAACATTATCCATCCTCCCCTTAGCCTTATGCTATAGAACATTATCCATCCTCCCCCTAGCCTTATGCTATAGAACATTATCCATCCTCCCCCTAGCCTTATGCTATAGAACATTATCCATCCTCCCCCTAGCCTTATGCTATAGAACATTATCCATCCTCCCCCTAGCCTTATGCTATAGAACATTATCCACCCTCCATCCTCCCCCTAGCCTTATGCTATAGAACATTATCCACCCTCCCCCTAGCCTTATGCTATAGAACATTATCCACCCTCCATCCAGCCGTATGCTATAGAACATTATCCATCCTCCCCCTAACCTTATGCTATAGAACATTATCCATCCTACATCCTCCACCTAGCCTTATGCTATAGAACATTATCCATCCTACATCCTCCACCTAGCCTTATGCTATAGAACATTACCCATCCTACAGCCTCCACCTAGCCTTATGCTATAGAACATTATCCATCCTACATCCTCCACCTAGCCTTATGCCATAGAACATTATCCACCCTACATCCTCCACCTAGCCTTATGCTATAGAACATTATCCATCCTACATTCTCCACCTAGCCTTATGCTATAGAACATTATCCATCCGACATCCTCCACCTAGCCTTATGCTATAGAACATTATCCAACTTCCACCCTCCACCTAGCCTTATGCTATAGAACATTATCCATCCTACATCCAGCCTTGTTAAGTAGAACAAGCCAGAACAGCTCACAGGGCAGGAGCCCATCTCCTGTTTCTGTAGCGTGAGGCAGTTTGATGTACAAGTACAACCCCCGTGGACAGGACACCTCACCCCCTGATCTAGCTACTTAATGCTGAGTGCCAAACAGAGACACATCAGGTCCCACTTTCACCGTCTTTGGTATGACTCAGCCAAGGATGGAACTCCAGGGCGAACACTCTAAACACTTTGGATAAAAGCAAACGCTTTTGTGGTGTGTAATGTGGAGCAACCAGACACTTTTATCCAAAGCTATTTTACAATCGTGTGTGCTTCGAGTGATTTATTGTTGTCTATACCTTCTTGCCCTTTGTCCTTTGTGCTGTTGTCTGTGCCCAATAATGTTTTCACCATGTTTTGTGATGCTACCATGTCGTGCTGCTGCCATGTTGTGTTGCTACCACGTGTCATGTCGTGTTGCTGCCATGCTGTGTTTTCTTGTGCTGCTGCCATGCTGTGTTGTCATGTGCTGCTGCCATGCTGTGTTGTCATGTGCTGCTGCCATGCTGTGTTGTCATGTGTTGCTGCCATGCTGTGTTGTTATGTGTTGCTGCCATGCTGTGTTGTCATGTGCTGCTGCCATGCTGTGTTGTTGTCTTAGGTCTCTCTTTATGTCGTGTTGTGGTGTTTCTCTTGTCGTGATGTGTGCTTTGTCCTATATTTGTATTATATTTTTATTCCCAGCCCCCGTCCCCACAGGAGACCTTTTGTCTTGTGGTACGCTGTCATTGTAAGTAAGAAATTTGTCCTTAACTGACTTGCTCAGTTAAAAAAAAAAAAAAATGTATTAAATAAAAATGTTCAACTTCTGTCTAGTCGACAGAAAAGATGCTGGGCAGAATACCTCTTCTCCTTTGAAGCTCTTCTGCTTATGGTGTGATGATGAATGGCCTCAGGGAGTATGGTTAGAAGCATGACCTCAGGGCAGAGAGAGAGTGATAATAAAGAAGTCATACAGGTGTCTATACCTGGTAATGATGAAGCTGTACTGGTGTCTATACCTGGTAATGATGAAGCTGTACTGGTGTCTATACCTGGTAATGATGAAGCTGTACTGGTGTCTATACCTGGTAATGATGAAGCTGTACTGGTGTCTATACCTGGTAATGATGAAGCTGTACTGGTGTCTATACCTGGTAATGATGAAGCTGTACTGGTGTCTATACCTGGTAATGATGAAGCTGTACTGGTGTCTATACCTGGTAATGATGAAGCTGTACTGGTGTCTATACCTGGTAATGATGAAGCTGTACTGGTGTCTATACCTGGTAATGATGAAGCTGTACTGGTGTCTATACCTGGTAATGATGAAGCTGTACTGGTGTCTATACCTGGTAATGATGAAGCTGTACTGGTGTCTATACCTGGTAATGATGAAGCTGTACAGGTGTCTATACCTGGTAATGATGAAGCTGTACTGGTGTCTATACCTGGTAATGATGAAGCTGTACAGGTGTCTATACCTGGTAATGATGAAGCTGTACTGGTGTCTATACCTGGTAATGATGAAGCTGTACAGGTGTCTATACCTGGTAATGAAGAAGTCATACAGGTGTCTATACCTGGTAATGATGAAGCTGTACAGGTGTCTATACCTGGTGATGATGAAGCTGTACTGGTGTCTATACCTGGTAATGATGAAGCTGTACTGGTGTCTATACCTGGTAATGATGAAGCTGTACAGGTGTCTATACCTGGTAATGATGAAGCTGTACTGGTGTCTATACCTGGTAATGATGAATCTGTACTGGTGTCTATACCTGGTAATGATGAAGCTGTACAGGTGTCTATACCTGGTAATGATGAAGCTGTACTGGTGTCTATACCTGGTAATGATGTCTGCTCACTACAGGCTGTACAAACACACACACAACACGCCCCCCCCCCCATGCTAAAGTGTCAAATTCTCCCCTCCGTGCACCCCCTGTGACTTTCAGGATGATTTTAACCCACGTAGCACTAGTCATTTGTTACTTTCATTTCTAAATATTATTATTTATTTAATGTGATTTCATGTTTAATTTAAAGGTAAAAGAACATCAACATTTCCCTAAATTTAAGGTGAACACACACATAGGCACAGACACATGTATACACACACATGATAACATACACGCTATACACACACGTACACATATATTTTAAGTTGCAGATATGTGGTAGTATGTGTAGGGGCCTGAGGACACTTAGTGTGTTGTGAAATATGTTATGAACGTCTTGTAATGTTTATAAAATTGTATAACTGGCTTAATTCTTCCGGACCCCAGGAAGAGTAGCTGCTGCCTTGACAGGAACTAATGGGGATCCATAATAAACCCCAGGAAGAGTAGCTGCTGCCTTGGAAGGAACTAATAGGGATCCATAATAAACCCCAGGAAGAGTAGCTGCTGCCTTGGAAGGAACTAATAGGGATCCATAATAAACCCCAGGAAGAGTAGCTGCTGCCTTGGCAGGAACTAATAGGGATCCATAATAAACCCCAGGAAGAGTAGCTGCTGCCTTGGCAGGAACTAATGGGGATCCATAATAAACCCCAGGAAGAGTAGCTGCTGTCTTGGCAGGAACTAATGGGGATCCATAATAAACCCCAGGAAGAGTAGCTGCTGCCTTGGCAGGAACTAATAGGGATCCATAATAAACCCCAGGAAGAGTAGCTGCTGCCTTGGCCGGAACTAATGGGGATCCATAATAAACCCCAGGAAGAGTAGCTGCTGCCTTGGAAGGAATTAATAGGGATCCATAATAAACCCCCGGAAGAGTAACTGCTGCCTTGGCAGGATCTAATAGGGATACGTAATAAACCCCAGGAAGAGTAGCTGCTGCCTTGACAGGAACTAATGGGGATCCATAATAAACCCCAGGAGGAGTAGCTGCTGCCTTGACAGGAACTAATAGGGATCCATAATAAACCCCAGGAAGAGTAGCTGCTGCCTTGGCAGGAACTAATGGGGATCCATAATAAACCCCAGGAAGAGTAGCTGCTGCCTTGACAGGAACTAATAGGGATCCATAATAACTCCAGGAAGAGTAGCTGCTACCTTGGCAGGAACTAATGGGGATCCATAATAAACCCCAGGAAGAGTAGCTGCTGCCTTGACAGGAACTAATGAGGATCCATAATAAACCCCAGGAAGAGTAGCTGGTGCCTTGGCAGGAACTAATGGGGATCTATAATAACTCCAGAAAGAGTATCTGCTGCCTTGTCTAAGCGATCCATAACAAATACAAAACTCTCATGTTAACATGGGGAAACTATTCATTTTGTTAACCAAATCATTGTGTAAATGCAAGGGAGCTGTTTCTACTATTTATTGCAATTCTCTGGTGTTTTGTGGTGGAACACTGAGCAGGTGATGTCAACAAGATGTCAACCCTGTTGCCCATATATAGACAGGCTACAAAATGTTTTCACAATTAATAGTTTTTGTTTGTGAAGCTTACGTTCAATTGCCCCTCCCTGTTGCACACAACAAGCCTACATTTTCCCATGTCAACAGGAGATTCATGGCTGATTTAAGATTCAAACATCAACCCTGTTACGGTCAACCCTGTTACGGTCAACCCTGTTACAGTCAACCCTGTTACGGTCAACCCTGTTACGGTCAACCCTGTTACGGTCAACCCTGTTACGGTCAACCCTGTTACGGTCAACCCTGTTACGGTCAACCCTGTCACGGTCAACCCTGTTACGGTCAACCCTGTTACGGTCAACCCTGTTACAGTCAACCCTGTAACGGTCAACCCTGTAACGGTCAACCCTGTTACGGTCAACCCTGTTATGGTCAACCCTGTCACGGTCAACCCTGTTACGGTCAACCCTGTTACAGGCAACCCTGTTACGGTCAACCCTGTTACGGTCAACCCTGTTATGGTCAACCCTGTTACGGTCAACCCTGTTACGGTCAACCCTGTTACAGTCAACCCTGGGATCCTGAGTGGCGCAGTGGTCTAAGGCACTGCATCTCAGTACTAGATGTGTCACTACAAAAACTCTGGTTCGATTCCAGGATGTATCACAACCAGCAGTGATTGGGAGTCACATAGGGTGGGGCACAAGTGGCTCAGCTGGGTTTGGCCGGTGTAGGCCATCAGGGTAAATAAGAATTTGTTCTTAACTGACTTGCCTAGTTAAATGTACAGTCCACCCTGTTACTTTATTTTGCATTTAATAAGCACTTTCTTTTTTTTACTTCTTGAGATGGGAAACTCAGTTGAACGTGTCCTTCTTTATGACAGAATTCTGACATGAAGTGAAATCAAAAGGGTCCGAGTTGCACATCTCTAAGGGCACTGAACTGGTGGAATGACCGATCTATGTCCAGTACTTAAACTACACCAGCTTTCTCTAAAAGGTGGAACCATACAGGTAAAGACAGGAGGAAGAGGAGGAAGAGTATGGGTAAAGACAGGAGGAAGAGGAGGAAGAGTACTGGTAAAGACAGGAGGAAGAGGAGGAAGAGTACTGGTAAAGACAGGAGGAAGAGGAGGAGGAGCAGTACTGGTAAAGACAGGAGGAAGAGGAGGAAGAGTACTGGTAAAGACAGGGGGAATAAAGAGGAGGAAGATACTGGTAAAGACAGGAGGAAGAGGAGGAAGAGTACTGGTAAAGACAGAGGGAATAAAGAGGAGGAAGATACTGGTAAAGACAGGAGGAAGAGGAGGAAGAGTACAGGTAAAGACAGGAGGAAGAAGAGGAAGAGTACTGGTAAAGACAGGAGGAAAAGGAGGAGGAGCAGTACTGGTAAAGACAGGAGGAAGAGGAGGAAGGGGAGGAAGAGTACTGGTAAAGACAGGAGGAAGAGGAGGAAGAGGAGGAGCAGTACAGGTAAAGACAGGAGGAAGAGGAGAAAGAGTACTGGTAAAGACAGGAGGAAGAGGAGGATGAGTACTGGTAAAGACAGAGGGAATAAAGAGGAGAAAGATACTGGTAAAGACAGGAGGAAGAGGAGGAGGAGCAGTACTGGTAAAGACAGGAGGAAGAGGAGGAAGAGTACTGGTAAAGACAGGAGGAAGAGGAGGAAGAGGAGGAGCAGTACAGGTAAAGACAGGAGGAAGAGGGGGAAGAGGAGGAAGAGTACTGGTAAAGACAGGAGGAAGAGGAGGAAGAGGAGGAAGAGTACTGGTAAAGACAGGATGAAGAGTACAATTACAGAATACAAAGGGAAGCACAGCCGAGAGCTGCCCAGTGACACGAGTCTACCAGACGAGCTAAACTACTTCTATGCTCGCTTCGAGGCAAATAACACTGAAACATGCATGAGAGCACCAGCTGTTCCAAAACACTGTGTGATAACGCTCTCCGCAACCGATGTGAGTAAGACCTTTCAACAGGTCAACATTCACAAGGCCGCAGGGCCAGACAGATTACCAGGGCATGTAGTGCGAGCATGCGCTGACCAACTGGCAAGTGTCTTCACCGACATTTTCAACCTCTCCCTGTCCGAGACTGTAATACCAACATGTTTTAAGCAGACCACGATAGTCCATGTACTGGTAAAGGGGGAATAAAGAGGAGGGAGAGGAGAAAGAGTACTGGTGAAGACAGAATAAAGGGGAGGAAGAGTACTGGTAAAGGGGGAATAAAGAGGAGGAAGAGGAGGAAGAGTACTGGTAAAGGGGGAATAAAGAGGAGAAAGAGGAGGAAGATTACTGGTAAAGGGGAAATAAAGAGGAGGAAGAGGAGGAAGAGTACTGGTAAAGGGGGAATAAAGAGGAGGAAGAGTACTGGTAAAGGGGGAATAAAGAGGCGGAAGAGGAGGAAGAGGTACTGGTAAAGACAGGAGGAAGAGGAGAAAGAGGAGGTAGAGTACTGGTAAAGACAGGAGGAAGAGAAGGAAGAGGAGGAAGAGTACTGGTAAAGGGGGAATAAAGAGGAGGAAGAGTACTGGTAAAGGGGGAATAAAGAGAAGGAAGAGGAGGAAGAGTACTGGTAAAGGGAGAATATAGAGGAGGAAGAGGATGAAGAGTCCTGGTAAAGGGGGAATAAAGAGGAGAAAGAGGAGGAAGAGTCCTGGTAAAGGGGGAATAAAGAGGAGGAAGAGTACTGGTAAAGGTGGAATAAAGAGGAAGAAGAGGAGGTTGAGTCCTGGTAAAGGGGGAATAAAGAGGAAGAAGAGGAGGAAGAGTCCTGGTAAAGGGGGAATAAAGAGGAGGAAGAGTACTGGTAAAGGGGGAATAAAGAGGAGGAAGAGTACTGGTAAAGGGGGAATAAAGAGGCGAAAGAGGAGGAAGAGTCCTGGTAAAGGGGGAATAAAGAGGAAAAAGAGGATGAAGAGTCCTGGTAAAGGAAGATAAAGAGGAGAAAGAGGAGGAAGAGTCCTGGTAAAGGGGGAATAAAGAGGAGGTAGAGGAGGTAGAGTCCTGGTAAAGGGGGAATAAAGAGGAAGAAGAGGAGGAAGGGTCCTGGTAATGGGGGAATAAAGAGGAAGAAGAGGAGGAAGTGTCCTGGTAAAGGGGGAATAAAGAGGTGAAAGAGGAGGAGGAGTCCTGGTAAAGGGGGAATAAAGAGGAAGTAGAGAAGGAAGAGTCCTGGTAAAGGGGGAATAAAGAGGAAGAAGAGGAGGAAGAGTCCTGGTAAAGGGGGAATAAAGAGGAAGAAGAGAAGGAAGAGTCCTGGTAAAGGGGGAATAAAGAGGAAGAAGAGGAGGAAGAGTCCTGGTAAAGGGGGAATAAAGAGGAGGAGGAGGAAGAGTCATGGTAAAGGGGGAATAAAGAGGAGGGAGAGTACTGTTATAGACAGGGTATAGAGGAGGAAGAGGAGGAAGAGTACTGGTAAAGACAGGGTATAGAGGAGGAAGAATGTGGAAAAGGATGAAAGGAAAAGGGTGAATTTGAGCGACATAGAAATGATTTGTGACATGACAGGAGATCTCAGAAATACAATAACATCTTCACCACATGGCCAAAAGTATGTGGACACCCCTTCAAATGAGTGGATTCCTCTATTTCAGCCACACCCGTTGCTGACAGGTGCATAAAATCAAGTACACCGCCAGGCAATCTCCATAGACAAACAATGGCAGTAGAATGGCCCACACTGAAGAGCTCAGTGACTTTCAATGTGGCACCGTCACAGGGTGTCACCTTTCCAACAAGTCAGTTTGTCAAATCTCTGCCCTGCTAGAGCTGTCCCGGTCAACTATAAGTGCTGTTATTGTGAAGTGGAAACGTCTCTGGAGTGATGAATCACACTTCAGAATCTGGCAGTCCGACGGACAAATCTGGGTTTGGCGGATGTCAGGAGAACGCTACCTGCCTGAATGCATAGTGACAACTGTGAAGAGGAGGAATATTAGTCTGGGGCTGTTTTTCATGGTTTGGGTTTGGCCCGTTACTTCCAGTGAAGGGAAATCTTATCACTACAGCATACAATGACATTCTAGACGATTCTGTGGTTCCAACTTTGTGACAACAGTTTGGGGGAAGGCCCTTTCCTGTTTCAGCACGGCATTGCCCCCGTGCAAAGCCCTGACCTCAACCCCATTGAACACCTTTGGGATGAATTGGAACACTGCCTGCGAGCCAGGCCAAATCGCCCAACATCAGTGCCCGACCTCACTAATAAACTTGTGGCTGAATGGAAGCAAGTCCCTGCAGCAATGTTCCAACAGCCTCCTTCCCAGAAGAGTGGAGGCTGTTATAGCAGCAACGTTCCAACATCTAGTGGAAAGCCTTCCCAGAAGAGTAGAGGCTGTTATAGCAGCAACGTTCCAACATCTAGTGGAAAGCCTTCCAGAAGAGTGGAGGCTGTTATAGCAGCAATGTTCCAACATCTAGTGGAAAGCCTTCCCAGAAGAGTGGAGGCTGTTATAGCAGCAACGTTCCAACATCTAGTGGAAAGCCTTCCCAGAAGAGTGGAAGGCTGTTATAGCAGCAATGTTACAACATCTAGTGGAAAGCCTTCCCAGAAGAGTGGAGGCTGTTATAGCAGCAATGTTACAACATCTAGTGGAAAGCCTTCCCAGAAGAGTGGAGGCTGTTATAGCAGCAACGTTCCAACATCTAGTGGAAAGCCTTCCCAGAAGAGTGGAGGCTGTTATAACAGCAATGTTCCAACATCTAGTGGAAAGCCTTCCCAGAAGAGTGGAGGCTGTTATAGCAGCAACGTTCCAACATCTAGTGGAAAGCATTCCCAGAAGAGTGGAGGCTGTTATAGCAGCAATGTTACAACATCTAGTGGAAAGCCTTCCCAGAAGAGTGGAGGCTGTTATAGCAGCAACGTTCCAGCATCTAGTGGAAAGCCTTCCCAGAAGAGTGGAGGCTGTTATAGCAGCAACGTTCCAACATCTAGTGGAAAGCCTTCCAGAAGAGTGGAGGCTGTTATAGCAGCAATGTTCCAACATCTAGTGGAAAACCTTCCCAGAAGAGTGGAGGCTGTTATAGCAGCAACGTTCCAACATCTAGTGGAAAGCCTTCCAGAAGAGTGGAGGCTGTTATAGCAGCAATGTTCCAACATCTAGTGGAAAGCCTTCCCAGAAGAGTGGAGGCTGTTATAGCAGCAACGTTCCAACATCTAGTGGAAAGCCTTCCCAGAAGAGTGGAGGCTGTTATAGCAGCAACGTTCCAACATCTAGTGGAAAGCCTTCCCAGAAGAGTGGAGGCTGTTATAACAGCAATGTTCCAACATCTAGTGGAAAGCCTTCCCAGAAGAGTGGAGGCTGTTATAGCAGCAACGTTCCAACATCTAGTGGAAAGCCTTCCCAGAAGAGTGGAGGCTGTTATAGCAGCAATGTTACAACATCTAGTGGAAAGCCTTCCCAGAAGAGTGGAGGCTGTTATAGCAGCAATGTTACAACATCTAGTGGAAAACCTTCCCAGAAGAGTGGAGGCTGTTATAGCAGCAATGTTCCAACATCTAGTGGAAAGCCTTCCCAGAAGAGTGGAGGCTGTTATAGCAGCAATGTTCCAACATCTAGTGGAAAGCCTTCCCAGAAGAGTAGAGGCTGTTATAGCAGCAATGTTCCAACATCTAGTGGAAAGCCTTCCCAGAAGAGTGGAGGCTGTTATAGCAGCAGCAATGTTCCAACATCTAGTTGAATGTCTTCCCAGAAGAGTAGAGGCTGTTATTTATAAAATAAAATAAAATATTTAACCTTTATTTAACTAGGCAAGTCAAATAAGAACAATGACGGCCTACCTGTTATAGCAGCAAAGGGGGGACCAACTCCATGTTAAACCCCATGATTTTGGAATGAGATGTTCGACGAGCAGGTGTCCACATACTTTTGGTCATGTAGAGTATCTCTGTAGCAGTTTTAGGTTTTCATTTTGCTTTGTTGACGTGTTGTTGTTTTTGTTGATAATGTTTTAAGGATATTTAAGGTTATGTTCATGCTTAATCTGAAGAGATAATTGTCTTCTTGCCCCCTTCTGACACCCAGGTGGCAACATGCATCTCCACATGCCTGGCACACATCTCATCTTGGAACTCGGCCCACCACCTCAAGCCTCAACCTCAACAAAACAGAAGCTGCTCTTCCTCCCGGGAAAGGCCTACCCGCTCCAAGACCTCTGCATCACGGTTGACAACTCCACAGTGTCCCCTTTGCCAGAGTGCAAAGGACATTTGCATGCTCTACAATAGTGTTTCCCAAACTGTGGGGCGAGCTGTGGGGCGAAACCTCCCACTCCTATGGGAGGGCAACGCCCACACAGCCCAGTCAAAACTCCCCACTCCTATGGGAGGGCAACGCCCACACAGCCCAGTCAAAACTCCCCACTCCTATGGGAGGGCAACGCCCACACAGCCCAGTCAAACTCCCCACTCCTATGGGAGGGCAACGCCCACACAGCCCAGTCAAACTTCCCACTCCTATGGGAGGGCAACGCCCACACAGCCCAATCAAAACTCCCCACTCCTGTGGGAGGGCAACGCCCACACAGCCCAGTCAAAACTCCTATGGGAGGGCAACGCCCACACAGCCCAGTCAAAACTCCTCTCTGTTCTGGCACCCCAATGGTGGAACAAGCTTCCCCTTAATGTCAGGACAGCTACGATGTTGAGGGGAAATGTTCTTGCTACAATTGTGATATGTTGTGATATGTCTCACCTAGCTATCTTAAAGATAAATGCACAAATGTAAATCGCTCTGGATAAGAGCATCTGATAAAATGTAAAAGGTTAAGAGGAGAAAGAGAGAGCGAGAGAGGAAGAGAGAGAGAGAGAGAGAGAGAGAGAGAGAGAGAGGGAGGGAGGGAGGGGAGAGGGAAAGTGAGAGAGAGAGAGAGAGAGAGAGAGAGAGAGAGAGAGAGAGAGGAGAGAGAGAGAGAGAGAGAGAGAGAGAGAGAGAGAGAGAGAGAGAGAGAGAGAGAGAGAGAGAGAGAGAGAGAGAGAGAGAGAGAGGGAGGGGAGAGAGAGAGAGGGAGGGAGGGAGGGAGGGAGGGAGGGTGGGTAAAGGGGAAGAGATGGATGAGGATAAGTATGGAGAGATAACGTGAAAGGGAGAGGGAGGGAGAGGGAAAATGTAGTGACAACGGATTACTGTCATCAGCCAGGGGATGTGTGTGTGCATGTGTGTGTGCGTGTGTGTGTGTGTGTGTTGCCACTCTTAGGTAAACCAATATGGGCAGGTTAGCTAACAGAGAGAGGTCAGGGGTTGAGACAACTGAGGGTAACCATAGCAACAGCATGTTTATGCATAAGAGTAGTCGTGAAGTACTGCCAGGAACACAGCCAGTAATGAACCTGAGAGAGACACACACACACACACACACACACATAGAGGTGTGCTGCTACTCTCTGCTGGTAAATAAGTATACATCTAAACTTAAGTAAAGTTTGAATACTCTAAAAATATATCCTTTCATCCTTTTCTCACTGATCAAACACTAAAATATATTTGAACGCAAAAGGTTCAATAGCATTTACACATAGTAAAATATTAAAAACTAGACAATTCACAGACTCTAAAGATACTCTTCCCAGAGGAGGACCATAGCAGACCTGTTCAGATACAACAGACGAGACAGGACCCTACCAGACCTGTTCAGATACAACAGACGAGACAGGACCCTACCAGACCTGTTCAGATACAACAGACGAGACAGGACCATACCAGACCTGTTCAGATACAACAGACGAGACAGGACCATACCAGACCTGTTCCGATAGAACAGACGAGACAGGACCATACCAGACCTGTTCAGATACAACAGACGAGACAGGACCATACCAGACCTGTTCAGATACAACAGATGAGACAGGACCCTACCAGACCTGTTCAGATACAACAGACGAGACAGGACCATACCAGACCTGTTCAGATACAACAGACGAGACAGGACCATACCAGACCTGTTCAGATACAACAGACGAGACAGGACCCTACCAGACCTGTTCAGATACAACAGACGAGACAGGACCCTACCAGACCTGTTCAGATACAACAGATGAGACAGGACCCTACCAGACCTGTTCAGATACAACAGATGAGACAGGACCCTACCAGACCTGTTCAGATACAACAGACGAGACAGGACCATACCAGACCTGTTCAGATACAACAGACGAGACAGGACCCTACCAGACCTGTTCAGATACAACAGACGAGACAGGACCCTACCAGACCTGTTCAGATACAACAGACGAGACAGGACCATAGCAGACCTGTTCAGATACAACAGACGAGACAGGACCCTACCAGACCTGTTCAGATACAACAGACGAGACAGGACCCTACCAGACCTGTTCAGATACAACAGACGAGACAGGACCCTACCAGACCTGTTCAGATACAACAGACGAGACAGGACCCTACCAGACCTGTTCAGATACAACAGAAGAGACAGGACCCTACCAGACCTGTTCAGATACAACAGACGAGACAGGACCCTACCAGACCTGTTCAGATACAACAGACGAGACAGGACCATACCAGACCTGTTCAGATACAACAGACGAGACAGGATCCTACCAGACCTGTTCAGATACAACAGACGAGACAGGATCCTACCAGACCTGTTCAGATACAACAGACGAGACAGGATCCTACCAGACCTGTTCAGATACAACAGATGAGACAGGATCCTACCAGACCTGTTCAGATACAACAGATGAGACAGGATCCTACCAGACCTGTTCAGATACAACAGACGAGACAGGATCCTACCAGACCTGTTCAGATACAACAGACGAGACAGGACCCTACCAGACCTGTTCAGATACAACAGACGAGACAGGATCATAGCAGACCTGTTCAGATACAACTAGCTAACCAGGCAGACAGCTAGCTGGCTAACCAAGCAGACAGCTAGCTAGCTAACCAGGCAGACAGCTAGCTGGCTAACCAAGCAGACAGCTAGCTAGCTAACCAGGCAGACAGCTAGCTGGATAACCAGACATACAGCTAGCTGGCTATTTTTTGCTGCAGTTAGGTAGCCTAACTTGCTGATAATTGACAATTCACAAAGTTTAGGCCTGTTTCTGGTGCATGTCTTTCATGATACTCATTTGTTACAACAAGTTCATCAGGTCATTGTTAAGAAGCACCGTGTGGAAATGGTCCCAACCATCTTTTTGATCTGAATACCCCGTCTTTAGTTAGCTTCTATAACCGGCTAGTTGTCTGTCTGCTGTTGTATCTGAACCAGGCTTAACAGACAAGGAACAAGACATGGAGACAGAACACAAATCACTATTAGAAATCTGTATTAGATGTTAGATAGTCACAGAGGTATGAAAGTAAAACAATCGTTACAACTCAGGATTGGCATGAGACTGTGTGTGTGTGTGTGTGTGTGTGTGTGTGTGTGTGTGTGTGGTAACGTAATATAATCCTTTACATAGCGACTCCCGTTACTTCAGAGGGCTCTTTGTACCAAAGCAATGTCACCCTCTCTGTTCAGACACCCTCTAATCAGGGAACCCCCCCCCCCCCCCCCCACACACACACACACACACACACACACACACACACACACACACAGAGAGAAGGGTGGTTGAGTATTAAGATTAAAAGGAGGCTTTTTAAGCTACCCCTAGATAAAGCAGCGGTATGCCATTTGTATGTAAGGTGGTGGTGGGGTGGCTGGGGGTGGCTGGGGGTTTTAACGGGGTAGTGGAGTTGTGTGGGGGTGGCTGGGGGTTTTAATGGGGTAGTGGAGTTGTGTGGGGGTGACTGGGGGTTTTAATGGGGTAGTGGAGTTGTGTGGGGGTGGCTGGGGGTTTTAATGGGGTAGTGGAAGGGAGAGTGGAGTTGTGTGGGAGTGGCTGGGGGTTTTAATGTGGTAGTGGAAGGGGGAGTGGAGTTGTGTGGGAGTGGCTGGGGGTTTTAATGGGGTAGTGGAGTTGTGTGGGGGTGGCTGGGGGTTTTAATGGGGTAGTGGAGGGGTAGTGGAGTTGTATGGGGGTGGCTGGGGGTTTTAATGGGGTAGTGGAGTTGTGTGGGGGTGGCTGGGGGTTTTAACAGGTTAGTGGAGTTGTGTGGGGGTGGCTGGGGGTTTTAATGGGGTAGTGGAGTTGTGTGGGGGTGGCTGGGGGTTTTAATGGGGTAGTGGATTTGTGTGGGGGTGGCTGGGGGTTTTAATGGTGTAGTGGAGTTGTGTGGGGGTGGCTGGGGGTTTTAATGGGGTAGTGGAGTTGTGTGGGGGTGGCTGGGGGTTTTAATGGGGTAGTGGAGTTGTGTGGGAGTGGCTGGGGGTTTTAATGGGGTAGTAGAGTTGTGTGGGAGTGGCTGGGGGTTTTAATGGGGTAGTGGAGTTGTGTGGGGGTGGCTGGAGGTTTTAATGTGGTAGTGGAAGGGGTAGTGGAGTTGTGTGGGAGTGGCTGGGGGTTTTAATGGGGTAGTGGAGTTGTGTGGAGGTGGCTGGGGGTTTTAATGGGGTAGTAGAGTTGTGTGGGGGTGGCTGGGGGTTTAATGAGGTAGTGGAGTTGTGTGGGGGTGGCTGGGGGTTTTAATGGGGTAGTGGAAGGGGTAGTGGAGTTGTATGGGGGTGGCTGGGGGTTTAATGGGGTAGTAGAGTTGTTTGGGGGTGGCTGGGTCTTTAATGGGGTAGTGGAGTTGTTTGGGGTTGTCTGGGGGTTTTAATGGGGTAGTAGAGTTGCATGGGGGTGGCTGGGTCTTTAATGGGGTAGTGGAGTTATTTGGGGGTGACTTGGGGGTTTTAATGGGGTAGTGGAGTTGTATGGGGGTGGCTGGGGTTTTTAATGGGGTAGTGGAAGGGGTAGTGGAGTTGTATGGGGGTGACTGGGGGTTTTAATGGGGTAGTAGAGTTGTATGGTGGTGCCTAGGGGTTTTAATGGGGTAGTGGAGTTGTATGGGGGTGGCTGGAGTTTTTAATGGGGTAGTGGAAGGGGTAGTGGAGTTGTATGGGAGTGGCTGGGGCTTTTAATGGGGTGGTGGAAGGGTTAGTGGAGTTGTATGGGGTGGCTGGGGGGTTTAATGGGGTAGTAGAGTTGTATGGGGGTGGCTGGGTCATTAATGGGGTAGTGTAAGGGGTAGTGGAGTTGTATGGGGGTGACTGGGGGTTTTAATGGGGTAGCAGATTTGTATGGTGGTGGCTGGGACCTGAGCTGTATTGAGGGTTATATATATGGTTTTGAGGTTTACCCAGCAAACTGGAGACATCCTGAGGGCATTCAGCGACATTCCCATTGGGTCCCTTAAGGGTTATCCCAATGACGTTCAAGGTAACGTTCTCTGGGGGACCTTTGTGTAGTACCCTATAAGTTACCAGGATGTCACTAAGGACCATGTCAGGAGACTTTTTTTAGGACGTTCTCAGGGCTTTTTTTAGGACGTTCTCAGGACTTTTTTAGGACATTCTCAGGACTTTTTTAGGACGTTCCCTTAGGACGTCGCATGATGGTCCCAAGGGAATGTTCTCTGGGGTTTCCGGTTTGTCCCGGGGTCATCCTCGAAGACGTTTTTAGAATGTTTTGGAATGTTGTGTCGTGGTCCCCTGAACGTTCCCTGAACGTTCTTGAGACGTTGTGTCAATGACTCATTATTGTTTGCTGGCTAGGGACAGAGGGTTAGGGGTCTGGGTTAAAGGGCTGGGTGGGGTCTGTAAGGCGGTGCAGGGGTGGTCTGTGGCTGTATTAACAGTTAAATCGGGGGCTAAGGGGCTGGGTTAGAGGGCTGGATGGAGTTATTGAGGTAGGGGTCAATAGATGGCCATTGATATGGTAATCTCTACATGGCCGAACTAGATATTAGATATCATTAGATCAGCATCTGTTGCAGAAATGAACAAACAAGTACTTTAGGAAATTGTCATTTCACTATTTATCTAGGGTTATACTGTAGGTCATGCTTAACTATTGGTTCTCAGGGTTATAGGTTATTCTTAGCTATTGGATCTCAGGGTTATAGGTCATGCTTAACTATTGGTTCTCAGGGTTATAGGTTATTCTTAGCTATTGGTTCTCAGGGTTATAGGTCATTCTTAGCTATTGGTTCTCAGGGTTATAGGTTATTCTTAGCTATTGGTTCTCAGGGTTATAGGTCATTCTTAGCTATTGGTTCTCAGGGTTATAGGTCATTCTTATCTATTGGATCTCAGGGTTATAGGTCATGCTTAACTATTGGTTCTCAGGGTTATAGGTTATTCTTAGCTATTGGATCTCAGGGTTATAGGTCATGCTTAACTATTGGTTCTCAGGGTTATAGGTTATTCTTAGCTATTGGTTCTCAGGGTTATAGGTCATTCTTAGCTATTGGTTCTCAGGGTTATAGGTTATTCTTAGCTATTGGTTCTCAAGGTTATAGGTCATTCTTAGCTATTGGTTCTCAGGGTTATAGGTTATTCTTAGCTATTGGATCTCAGGGTTATAGGTCATGCTTAACTATTGGTTCTCAGGGTTATAGGTTATTCTTAGCTATTGGTTCTCAGGGTTATAGGTCATTCTTAGCTATTGGTTCTCAGGGTTATAGGTTATTCTTAGCTATTGGTTCTCAGGGTTATAGGTCATTCTAAAGTATTGGTTCTTAGCCTAGGGCAAGGTTAAGGGTTCATGGGTGAGGTGATAGGGTTAGGGACCATTTAACATGTCATTTGTGGTTAGGAATTCACATACGTCACATAGACACACTGCCCTACCACCCCAACCCACCCCCATCGCCAATCACACCCACCTACTCCTGTCAGCATGGGAACAAACCCTCCCTCCAGTCAAAATACGACAGTTAACTACAGTCAGTCCACATGTTCAACCTGTTAACAGGTCCCTAGTCATCCACTCTACCACAGCCCTGTAAAAATGTGTCTGTCCCCAGTCATCCACTCTACCACAGCCCTGTAAAAATGTGTCTGTCCCTAGTCATCCACTCTACCACAGCCCTGTAAAAATGTCCCCAGTCTACCCCACTAACACAGCCCTGTAAAAATGTGTCTGTCCCCAGTCTTCCCCACTACCACAGCCCTGTAAAAATGTGTCTGTCCCTAGTCATCCACTCTACCACAGCCCTGTAAAAATGTCCCCAGTCTACCCCACTAACACAGCCCTGTAAAAATGTGTCTGTCCCCAGTCTTCCCCACTACCACAGCCCTGTAAAAATGTCCCCAGTCTACCCCACTAACACAGCCCTGTAAAAATGTCCCCAGTCTTCCCCTGTAACACAGCCCTATAATATGTAATGTCAGTAATTACTTGTCTGTTGCTTGGGGCACTGCCCCACTTTTACAACCCTGAGCTATCATTATTAATCGCTCCCTGACGATGCACACAAACACGCGCACAAGTATACACACACACACACACGTACACACACACACACACACAAGGAGCCCCTCTAGTTAGCCATAGGCTCTCATTATCAGCCGCTTTGACTGACTGGTCAGAGGACTTCAATATCAACCACTGCTTTGTGACAACCCTTTAACCCCGTGTGTGTGTGTGTGTGTGCGTGTGTGTGTGTGTGTGTGTGTGTGTGTGTGTGTGTGTGTGTGTGTGTGTGTGTGTGTGTGTGTGTGTGTGTGTGTGTGTGTGTGTGTGTGTGTCGCTAATACATAGTGGGGATGTGACAATTGGACCATTTTTCTTAATGATTAAACTGCCATTTTGTATCTGTTTTCCATTATAATTCCACGTGAATTCAAAATGTACAGTACATGTCTACATGTCTTAGAGTCTCATGGGTTCCTCTACAGTCTACAGTGATTAGTCTTTTTTTTCTCATTGCTGTTTCAATATTACCTCCAGCTATTCACATGATGTCCTTTATCTGCAATCAATCATAACATCTCTAATTCCATGACAACAAACTGGTAACTATGCAGGAGACAAACAACAAGAAGTGCAGCATTTAATATTTTGCTGAAAAATATGCAGTACTGAGTAGACTGCATAGCGTGTGTGTGTGTCAACAGGGTGACAGTCTTACCGTTGTCTTCAACAGAGAAGAGGAAGAGGTCTGTGGTTGCCCTCTCTTCATTTCTTAACACATAGCAGATCTTTAGGTCATCAATGTCAGCTGCAAAGAGAGGAGGAGGAGGAAGGGGAAAAGGAGGAGGAGGAGGAGGAGAAGGAGGAGGAAGAGGAGGAAGAGGAGGAGGAAGAGGAAGAGGAGGAAGAGGAGGAAGAGGAGGAAGAGGAGGAGAAGGAAGAGGAAGAGGAAGAGGAGGAGAAGGAGGAGGAGAAAGAGGAGGAGGAGGAAGGGGAAAAGGAGGAAGAGAAAGAGGAGGAGGAGGAGGAAGAGGAGAAGGAGGAGGAAGAGGAGGAAGAGGAGGAGGAAGAGGAGGAAGAGGAGGAGAATGAAGAGGAGAAGGAGGAGGAAGAGGAAGAGGAGGAGGAAGAGGAAGAGGAGGAGGTGAAAGAGGAGGAGGAAGAGGAAGAGGAGGAGGAGGAGGAGAAGGAAGAGCAGAAAGAGGAGAAGGAAGAGGAAGAGGAGGAGAAGGAGGAGGAAGAGGAAGAGGAGGAGGAAGAGGAAGAGGAGGAAGAGGAGGAGAAGGAAGAGGAGAACGAGGAGGAAGAGGAAGAGGAGGAGGAAGAGGAGGAGGAGGAGAAGGAAGAGCAGAAAGAGGAGGAGGAAGAGGAAGAGGAGGAGAAGGAGGAGAAGGAAGAGGAGAAGGAGGAGGAAGAGGAAGAGGAGGAGGAAGAGGAAGAGGAGGAAGAGGAGGAGAAGGAGGAGGAGAAGGAAGAGGAGAAGTAGGAGGGGGAGAGAAAAAGGAGGAGGAAGATGAGGGGGAGGAAGAGGAAGAAGAAGAGAAGGAGCGGGAGGATGAGGAGAAGGAGGAAGATGAGGAAGAAGAAAAATAGCGGGAGGAGGAAGATGAGGAGGAATAGGAGGGGGAAGAGGAGGATGAGGGGGAAGAAGATGAAGAACAAGGAGGAAGAGGGTAGGAGAACATGTTAATTGACCATCTGTTTTCTGAACCGAAAATAAACCTCTAGCATACTAGTGATCTTAATAATGCTCCTCATATGTCATGGATCTTTTTTTACAAAGGCTATTTCATCAAATAGAAAGATGTCTTTCGGTTATTTGTATTTATATGGGTATGTACAGTATGTGTATACTTGGTGTGTACTCCTGTAGATCCTTGAACATGTATGTCAGTCTTCAGAAAATGTCCACCGTCACCCCTTCCTTCAACCTTTAGAAAATTTCCACTTTCACCGCCAAGAACAGTGTTTATATATATTTTTTTTTAAACTGCTTCATAGGGATGAGAGAAACATATGGTGGAGGCGTCATTAATAGCCCACACTACTCTTCATAGGGGCGATGGGGTTTCAATAAATATGCATTCCCATAAAAACTGAAAAGAAGTCTCAAATAGCCGCTTGACCCTTTTACTAGCCGGGAACCATTACAGCAAATCTAAATGCCTTTTGTGAAATAAACGTCTAAATACATGGTTTATTTACATGTTCTAAATACTCTGTCATCGTTGCTAACCAAAAAGAAAAACACGACATGAATGCTACCGGTACTGGCTCTCCAGGAGGAGGAGGAGGAGGAGGTTCATAAGGAGGAGGGGGAGGAAGAGGAGAAGGAGGAGGGGGAGGAAGAGGAGAAAGTACTGCTCTCCACGGTTCTGAAGCATGAAATTGGGGGTGTATCAAATCAAATTGTATTTGTCACATGTGCCGAATATGTAGTAAACCGAATAAAACCTTACAGTGAAATGTTTATTTTAACAAACCCTTAACCGACAATGCACTTTTAAGAAAAATATCTTAAAAATAGATAAGTAAAAAAAAATTAAAATTAAATAATAATAATTAGAGTAACAAATAATTAAAGAGCAGCAGTAAAATAACAATAGCGAGGCTATATGATAGATGTATGATAGGCTGCCTAATCTTTGCAAGTCTGATCTGCGATGTTTTTGTTATTATTTTAATGCTTATTCTGGTCATACTGGTCAGTGAGGTAGTCTTTTCACAAAAAAAGATTTGTGCGCAAAAGTCGTTTGCAAATAAGGAAAAGACACCTGAAAATAGAAGCCTGTCTCTAATACGAACCAGCTGTGTCAAGTGATTGAAGGAAATAAAGGCCTATTAATTAAAATTTGACAGTAATTTACAATGCATTGGTTGGTTACTTTCTTATTAATTCATTTGGAAGAGTATCCTATCTGGAGGAGGAGGAGGTTCTCCTATGGTTTACTATTTAGCATATTTACAGTGCATTCGGAAAGTATTCAGACCACTTGATGTTTTTCACACGTTGTTACGTTACAGCCTTAAAATGGATGACATTTATTCCTCATCAATCTACACACAATACCCCATAATCACAAAGCAAAAAAAAAACATTATTCATTTTTATTGTTGCAAATGTAATAAAGAAATACAAAACTGAATTATCTCATTTACGTAAGTATTCAGACCGTTTCCTATGAGACTTGAAATTGAGCTCAGGCACATCCTGTTTCCATTGATCCTCCTTGAGATGTTTCTACAACTTGTACAGTACATACTGTAGCAGACAGCTTGAGTTTTGAGAAAAAGTAAAATGATTCTAAACTAATTCTATTGTTACTGACTTTTATTACAAAGAAAAACGATGAGTCAGTTTAAACAACAGTGAAATGCAAAGAGCTGTCAAATCAGAACATGATGATATTGAGAAAAGCTTTCATGTAAGACTTCACACTGGTTACGAAAATATCCTCAAGTGCTGTTTGAAACGAATAAGCATTAAAGGACTATTACACCACTTTTTAAAAAAACATAATACTCTTTATCTCTAGCACCAAACCAGTGAAAGAAGTGCATTGGTCTGTGGATAAAAATACATGTTTTTTTTGTAAAAAAGAAAAAAGGAGCTACTGTTTGAACCATAGTGTGTGGAAGCTAAATTAACACAATGTCCAATATAATGCCCTGCCTAGCATTTTTATACACGACCCTAAGCATGATGGGAGTTTAAAGTCATATTTAACTCAGGAACCACACCTTTATGTGAAAGCATCTGCTTTCAATACACTTTGTATGCCTCATTTACGAGAAGTGTTTCCTTTACTTTGGCAGTTACCTGTATATACACTATATACACTGAGTGTACAAAACATTAAGAACACCTGTTCTTTCTTTGTATGCCTCAAGTGTTTCCTTTACTTTGGCAGTTACATGTATATACACTATATACACTGAGTGTACAAAACATTAAGAACACCTGTTCTTTCCAGGACATAGACTGTCAAGGTCAATCCAGGTGAACGCTATGATCCATACTTGTTAAATCCACTTACATCGGTGTAGATGGAGGGGAGGAGACAGGTTTAATAAGGATTTTTAATCCTTGAGACAATTGAGACATGTATTGTGTATGTGTGCCATTCATAGGGTTTATGAGCAAGACAAAAGATTTAAGTGCATTTGAACTGTGTATGGTAGTAGGTGCCAGGCGTACCGGTTTGTGTCAAGAACTGTAACGCTGCTGGGTTATTCCACACTCAACAGTTTCCTCTGTGTATCAAGAACGGTCCACCACTCAAAGGACATCCAGCCAACTTGACACAACTGTGGGAAGCATTGGAGTCAATAAGCATACCTGTGAAATGCTTTCGAAACCTTGCAGGAATTGAGGCTGATTCGACGGTGCAACCCCAATATTAGGAAAAGGTTCCTAATGTTTTGTGCACTTAGTGTATATCGCATCGTGTTTGAAAATCACTTTTGATGACGTCAGCGTGTGGAAGTGGTTAACTTTTTTTTTTCCCAATACAACATAGAAATGTACCGTTTTCTCACTGGTGCTGGAGATAATGATGCAGTTGAAAAGTGGTGGAATTATCCTTTAAGACTGGCTCACCCACTGATTATCTCTCTGTCTCGTTCTCTCTCTCTGTCTCGTTCTCTCTCTCTGTCTCGTTCTCTCTCTCTATCTTCCTCTCCCTCGTTCTCTCTATCTATCTGTCATATCATTGTTTAAAGACGGAAGCTGTCCCATCCTGCCTCTCTCTCCCACTGGTTCTCTCTCTCTCTCCCACTGGTTCTCTCTCTCTCTCTCTCTCTAACTCTCTCTGCCTCTCTCTCCCACTGGTTCTCTCTCTCTCTCGGTCTCTGTCTCTCTGTCTCTCTCTCTCTCTCTGTCATATCATTGTTAAAAGACGGAAGGTGTCCCACTTTGCAAACGTATCAATCAGCTTTGCTGTAACAGCAGCACTCTGCCTCTTGTATCGTGTGTGTACGTGTGTGTGTGTGTGTGAGTGTGTGTGTGTGTGTGTGTGTGTACGTGTGTGTGTGTGTGTGTACGTGTGTGTGTGTGTGTGTGTGTGTGTGTGTGTGTGTGTGTGTGTGTGTGTGTGTGTGTGTGTGTGTGTGTGTGTGTGTGTGTGTGTGTGTGTGTGTGTGTACGTGTGTGTGTGTGCGCGTGTGCGTGTGTATTTCTCGCTCTCGTATCACGCTGAGTTGCTGTTTCCATTTCTTATCACCCCTCCAGCGTGGGTTTATCAACTCTGAGGGACAGTATTCCAGAGACAGAATAATTAAGCCTACTTCTGGGTTGAATAGAGAATATACACTGAAAGTTTATTTTTTTTACAGAAATATAGACTTAAAGACATGCTCCGGAACTGTGTTTCATGCGGTACATGCATAATCTATGAGCAGAATAACAATTTAACTTCACCTAGCAACGAAATAAATCCCTAAGCAACTTTTCTCTGGAAGATGTTTGGCACCATTTTCAATTTTTAAAAAATCCCACGTGGGCCAGCCCCCTATTTGAGTTCCAGCCAATGAGCTTCAGCCCCTTCCCATTTGAGTGCACACACAGCAGAGAGAGTATTCCGCTGCACCTGCTTTAACATCTGAAAACTTGTGAGACAAATAAACTTTGATTTGAGAGTGAGCAATGATGTGCTGCACATATCTGCTACAGATATGATGTGATGTATGATATGATGTAGTACGCAATTTTCGGGGACCAGTTTTGGCTCTTGAACTACTGGCAAAAAAAAATCTTATGGACAATCTCTTTAAATCTGTCTGGGAAACCTGGCAAGAAGATTCCAGGACCCAGATTACATAAACCACTGGACAATTCATTTTTAACCTAAATAAAATGGTAAACTAAAAATGTTCAATAAGAATCCACTGAAAGTACATTTTAGAATTAGACTTAATCTGCTAGTAGGAAACCAGCCGTTGAAAGTTATAGTACTGCATTGACTCAACCAGAAAGAAACAGCACACATAAAATAAATACTATAGTATTCACTGTAGTGTTTTTGTGGTCTAAAGTCAGGAAAAACACTACAGTGAAAACTGTAGTATTTACTGTAGTACTTACAGTTAACTATAGAATACATATTGTAGTAAAATAACTGTTGTCTTTGGAAAGTATTCAGAGCTCTTGACTTTTTCCACATTTTGTTACGTTACAGCCTCATTCTAAAATTGATCAAATAAAAACATTTCCTGAGCAATCTACACCCCATAACGAGCAAAAACACATTTTCAGAAACGTTTGCATCATTTAAAATGTGTGCAATAATTAATTTAATTATAAAAACAGACATTTTAAAATAATTTTAAAATAAACATAAATACCTTATTTACATAAGTATTCAGAGCCTTTGCTATGAGACTTGAAATTGAGCTCAGGCACATCCTGTTTCCATTGATCCTCCTTGAGATGTTTCTACAACTTGTACAGTACATACTGTAGCAGACAGCTTGAGTTTTGAGAAAAAGTAAAATGATTCTAAACTAATTCTATTGTTACTGACTTTTATTACAAAGAAAAACGATGAGTCAGTCTAAACAACAGTGAAATGCAAAGAGCTGTCAAATCAGAACATGATGATATTGAGAAAAGCTTTCATGTAAGACTTCACACTGGTTACGAAAATATCCTCAAGTGCTGTTTGAAGCAAATAATTAATTATAAACAGAAATGTAAAAATAACTTACAAATAAACAGAATTACTTTATTTACATCAGGATTCAGACCGTTTGCTATGAGACTCGAAATTGAGCTCAGGTGCTTCCTGTTTCCATTGATTATCCTTGAGATGTTTCTACAACTTGATTGGAGTCCACCTTATAGTAAATTAAATTAATTGGACATTATTTGGAAAGGCACACACCTGTCTATATAAGGTTCCACAGTTGACAGTGCATGTCAGAGCAAAAACCAAGCCATGAGGTTGAAGGAATTGATTGTAGAGCTCCGAGACAGGATTGTGTTGAGGCACAGATCTGGGGAAGGGTACCAAAAATGTCTGCAGCATTGAAGATCCCCAAGAACACAGTGGCCTCCATCATTCTTAAATAGAGGAAGTTTGGAACAACCAAGACTCTTCCTAGAGCTGGCCGCCCAGCAAAACTAAGCAATCGGGGGAGAAGGGCCTTGGTCAGAGAGGTCATCAAGAATCCAATGGTCACTGATAGAGCTCCAGAGTTCCTCTGTGGAGATGGGAGAACCATCCAAAAAGGACAACGATCTCTGCAGCACTCCAACAATCAGGCCTTTACAGTAGGGTGGCCAGACGGAAGCCACTCCTCAGTAAAAGGCACTGGGAGACTAGTCAGGATTGAGGGAAAAAGTACAGAGAGATCCATGAAGAAAACCTGCTCCAGAGCACTGGAAGGCGAAGATTCAACTTCCAACAAGACAACGACCCTAAGCACACAGGCAAGACAATGCAGGAGTGGTTCTGAATGTTCTTGAGTGGCCCAGCTTAGAGCCCGGACTTGAACCCGATCTAACATCTCTGGAGAGACCTGAAAATAGCTGTGCAGCAACACAACCCATCCAACCTGACAGAGCTTGAGATAATCAGCAGAGAAGAATGGGAGAAACTCCCCAAATACAGGTATGCCAAGCGTCATACCCAAGTCATACCCAAGAAGACTTGCGGCTGTAATCACTGCCAAAGGTGCTTCAACAAAGTACTGATTAAAGGGTCTGAATACTTATGTAAATATATATTTTTTGTATAAATAGGCAAACATTTCGAAAACCTGTTTTTGCTTTGTCATTATGGATATTACAGTGGGGCAAAAAAGTATTTAGTCAGCCACCAATTGTGCAAGTTCTCAAAGTTTATTTGCAAATTATTCATCGGGTCCGGGTGCCTCCACCAATGAACCGGGGGTGCCTCAGCTGGCTCGTTGGGCTTCCACGACTTAGCTGGCTCGAGAGGTTTCCTTGCCTCAGCCGGCTTGTCAGGCTCCCACACCTCAACCCGGCTTGTCAGGCTCCCACACCTCAACCGGCTTGTCAGGCTCCCACATCTCAACCGGCTTGTCAGGCTCCCACACCTCAACCGGCTTGTCAGGCTCCCACAGCTCAGCGGGATCGTCAAGCTTTCACGCCTCAGCCGGATCGTCAGGCTCCCACGCCTCACCCGTATCGTCAGGCTCCCCACGCCTCACCCGGATCGTCAGGCTTCCACGCCTCACCCGGATCGTCAGGCTTCTACGCCTCGGCCACCCCGTCAGGTTTGGGACGCTGGGGGGGGGGGGGGGGGGGGGGGGGGGTACTGTAGCGACTGCTCCCGCTTCACGTCTCTGCCAGGCTGCCCGTCATTATGCACACTGTCACCATCATTATGCACACTGTCACCATCATTACCCGCATCAGCGCTCATTGGACTCACCTGGACACCTTCACTTTGTTGATCGACCCTCTATATCTGTCTGTTCCTCAGTTGGTCCCCTGTCCACACGCTGTTCTTGTTTTGTTATATGTCCATTGTTTCATTAATACCTCTCTGGGATAGGTTGGACGCTAGCGCCCCACCTGGCCAATAGCCAGGGAAAATGCAGAGCGCCAAAATTCTAATAAAATACTAGAAAAATCTAACTTTCATTAAATCACACATGTAAGATACCAAATTAAAGCTACACTCGTTATGAATCCAGACAACATGTCAGATTTCAAAAAGCTTTTCGGCAAAAGCATAAGATGCTATTATCTGAGGATAGCACAACAGTAAACAATGAGAGAGTAGCATATTTCATCTCTGCAGGCGCGACACAAAATGCAGAAATAAAATATAAATCATGCCTTACCTTTGACGAGCTTCCTTTGTTGGCACTCCAATATGTCCCATAACCATCACAAATGGTCCTTTTGCTCGATTAATTCCGTCGATATATATCCAAAATGTCAATTTATTTGCTGCGTTTGATCCAGAAAAACACTGGTTCCAACTTGACCAACGTCACGACAAAATATCTCAAAAGTTACCTGTAAACTTTGCCAAAACATTTCAAACTGCTTTTGTAATACAACTTTAGGTATTTTTAAACGTAAATAATCAATCAAATTGAAGACGGGATGATCTGTGTTCAATACAGGAAGACAACAAACTCAAGCATGCTTTCTGGTCTTGCGCCTCTATCAAACAGTACACATGACATGATACTTGTTCAAGATTGCCGTACTTCTTCATTACACAAAGGAATAACCTCAACCAATTTCTAAAGACTGGTGACATCCAGTGGTCCCTTAGCAATCTGATTTCCCAACAAATACCCATTGAATAGACAAAAAAAAATTCTGAATGGTTTGTCCTCGGGGTTTTGCCTGCTACATAAGTTATGTTATACTCACAGACATGATTCAAACAGTTTTAGAAACTTCAGAGTGGTTCTATCCAAAAGTATTTATGTATCTGTTATTTTACCAAGTAAGTTGACTGAGAAAACATTCTCATTTGCAGCAACAACCTGGGGAATAGTTACAGGGGAGAGGAGGAGTCAATTGTAAACTGGGGATTATTAGGTAACCGTGATGGTTTGAGGGCCAGATTGGGAATTTAGCCAGGACACTGGGGTTAACACCCCTACTCTTACAATAAGTGCCATGGGATCTTTAACTTTTAATCTTTTGACCTCAGAGAGTCAGGACACCTGTTTAACATCCCATCCGAAAGACCGCACCCTACACAGGCCAGTGTCCCCAATCACTGCCCTGGGGTATTGGGATATTTTTTTAGACCAGAGGAAAGAGTGCCTCCCACTGGCCGTTCAACACCATTTCCAGCAGCATCTGGTCTCCCATCCAGGAACTGACCAGGACCGACCCTGCTTAGCTTCAGAAGCAAGCCAGCAGTGGTATGCAGGGTGGTATGCTGCTGACCAGGACCGACCCTGCTTAGCTTCAGAAGCAAGCCAGCGGTGGTATGCAGGGTGGTATGCTGCTGACCAGGACCAACCCTGCTTAGCTTCAGAAACAAGCCAGCGGTGGTATGCAGGGTGGTATGCTTCTGACCAGGACCGACCCTGCTTAGCTTCAGAAGCAAGCCAGCGGTGGTATGCAGGGTGGTATGCTGCTGACCAGGACCGACCCTGCTTAGCTTCAGAAACAAGCCAGCGGTGGTATGCAGGGTGGTATGCTGCTGACCAGGACCGACCCTGCTTAGCTTCAGAAGCAAGCCAGCGGTGGTATGCAGGGTGGTATGCTGCTGACCAGGACCGACCCTGCTTAGCTTCAGAAGCAAGCCAGCGGTGGTATGCAGGGTGGTATGCTGCTGACCAGGACCGACCCTGCTTAGCTTCAGAAGCAAGCCAGCGGTGGTATGCAGGGTGGCATGCTGCTAACAATATGCAAATCTTATATTCTGGGGATGAGTAGCAGGAAGTTGAAATTGGGCACACTATTTATCCAAAAGTGAAAATGCTGCCCCCTATCCCATAACACATTACACAAGGTGCACCTGTGTAATGATCGTGCAGTTTAATCGACTTCCTGATTTGTCACAGCTGTCAGGTGGATGCATTATCTTGGCAAATGAGAAATGCTCACTAACAGGGATGTAAACAAATTTGTGCACAAAATTTGAGAGAAATAATATTTTTTTATGCGTATGGAAAATTTCAGGGAGCTTTAATATTAACTGTTCAAGTATTGAGATGGGGCCCTAACACAAGGCACAGAAACATGGCAGAACTAGAAGTATTGAGATGGGGCCCTAACACAACGCACAGAAACATGGCAGAACTGTAAGTATTGAGATGGGGCCCTAGCACAAGGCACAGATACTTGCAGAACTAGAAGTATTGAGATGGGGCCCTAACACAAGGCACAGAAACATGGCAGAACTAGAAGTATTGAGATGGGGCCTTAGCACAAGGCACAGAAACATGGCAGAACTGTAAGTATTGAGATGGGGCCCTAACACAAGGCACAGAAACATGGCAGAACTGTAAGTATTGAGATGGGGCCCTAACACAAGGCACAGAAACATGGCAGAACTGTAAGTATTGAGATGGGGCCCTAGCACAAGGCACAGATACTTGCAGAACTAGAAGTATTGAGATGGGGCCCTAACACAAGGCACAGAAACATGGCAGAACTGTAAGTATGGAGATGGGGCCCTAACACAAGGCACAGAAACATGGCAGTACTAGAAGTATTGAGATGGGGCCCTAACACAACGCACAGATACTTGGCAGAACTAGAAGTATGGAGATGGGGCCCTAACACAAGGCACAGAAACATGGCAGAACTAGAAGTATTGAGATGGGGCCCTAACACAACGCACAGAAACGTGGCAGAACTAGAAGTATTGAGATGGGGCCCTAACACAAGGCACAGAAACATGGCAGAACTAGAAGTATTGAGATGGGGCCCTAACACAAGGCACAGAAACAGGGCAGAACCAGAAGTATTGAGTCGAGCCCCTAATGGAAGCTACAATGCACAGAGACCTGGTACAACTTGAAGTATTGGTATTGAGACGAGGCCCTAGCACAAGGCACATAGACCTGGTATAAAAGGAGACAATATGTAAAAGAAGACAAGGAGAAGAAGAAACTCTGACGTTTTGAGACACAGCCTCAATGTAAGGCATGTAGCTATGGCAGATCTAAAAGGAGACGAGGAGAGGGGGTTAGTTTATACTATTGAGACCCTGCCGTAATGCATGATATAGATCTAAAAAGGAGACGAGGAGAGGTGGGTTAGTTAACACTATTGAGACCCTGCCGTAATGCATGATATAGCAGATCTAAAAGGAGACGAGGAAAGGGGGTTAGTTTATACTATTGAGACCCTGCCGTAATGCATGATATAGATCTAAAAAGGAGACGAGGAGAGGGGGTTAGTTAACACTATTGAGACCCTGCCGTAACGCATGATATAGCAGATCTAAAAGGAGACGAGGAGAGGGGGTTAGTTTATACTATTGAGGCCCTGCCGTAACGCATGATATAGCAGATCTAAAAGGAGACGAGGAGAGGGGGTTAGTTTATACTATTGAGACCCTGCCGTAACGCATGATATAGCAGATCTAAAAGGAGACGAGGAGAGGGGGTTAGTTTATACTATTGAGACCCTGCCGTAACGCATGATATAGCAGATCTAAAAGTATACTAATGTAAGGCAGAAGGCAGAAAGACCTGGCAGAATTAGAAGTTTTGAGATGAGCCCCTAATGGAAGCTACAAGGCACAGAGACCTGGCAGAACTAGAAGTCAACATTCTGAACCGTAGGGCACTCAGGTCATGAAATATTTAGCAAGGTGCATCGTGGGACCAGACCAGGGTAGTAGAAGGGGTAAATAAAGACAAGAGTGTCTCTTTCGCCTCGCTGCATCCTCTGATGAAAATGTTTGCTGAGTCTCTCTCTCCTCCCATATCTATTTCTCTTCTTCCATCTCTCTCTTTATCTCTCTCTTCCTCTCTCTCCTTGCATATTTCCTTTTGTCTTTCCATTTCTTTCTCTGTGCCCCCCCTCTCTTTCCCTCTCTCCCCTCCTCCCCTCTTTTTTTTCACCCTCTCTCTCCCCCTCGCTCTCTCTCTCTCTCTGTATATCCCTCCCTCTCCCCCTTCTCCCCTATCTCCCTTTCCCAGACACAGTGACACTCTGGTTGCTGTCAGAAGAATTTTCTGTCTTCCAGAAAGAGAAGCCTCTGCTTCCATCTGTCTGCCTGCCTCTGTTTCTAGTCTTGGCTAACCCTCCACATCGATTTTGACTAGATGGCATGCAGCTACGGACAGAATTGACTTTTGTAGCATGTTAGGAGAAACTTTGCAGGAGGTTAGGATAATTAACGTAGCATGATAGGAAAAATAGGGTTAAGGTTAACAAAAATGCAAAAAAAAAATCTTCCTGACGCGACTTGAACATGTATACTAGCACAACCCTCCACACCTCGGTGCCTCTCTCCTCGCCTCCTAGTATGACTGGGTTTGAATCCTAGACTTGTCTCTACAATGTGTTTACAACACACTCAGCATGTCACATAAAGACACATATCACTACACTTCCAAAGAGTTTTACAGAGAATTATCTCACACAGATCACTACACTTCCAAAGAGTTTTACAGAGAATTATCTTACATTATTCGATTGATTGCCGTCTCTCATACACACACAATCATGCACACACACCTACACTTACTCTGACCTCTTACCCATGATCCTTTACTTTGCTCGTCTCATTGAACAAGCCACTGTACCGAACTGCCATTTGGGAAGCAGCCCAGAATGAAACATCTCCCCAAACTGGTGTACCTTGAGGAACTCTCAGGTGTGCCTTTAGGAACTCTCAGGTGTGCCTTTTGGAACTCTCAGGGGTGCCTTTTGGAACTCTCAGGGGTGCCTTTTGGAACTCTCAGGGGTGCCTTTTGGAACTCTCAGGGGTGCCTTTTGGAACTCTCAGGGGTGCCTTTTGGAACTCTCAGGGGTGCCTTTTGGAACTCTCAGGGGTGCCTTTTGGAACTCTCAGGGGTGCCTTTAGGAACTCTCAGGTGTCCCTTTTGGAACTCTCAGGGGTGCCTTTTGGAACTCTCAGGGGTGCCTTTTGGAACTCTCAGGGGTGCCTTTTGGAACTTTCAGGGGTGCCTTTTGGAACTCTCAGGGGTGCCTTTTGGAACTCTCAGGGGTGCCTTTTGGAACTCTCAGGGGTGCCACAAAACTTCTCCTAGTCTTGATCATTTTTTGGAACACTCACTTTTTAACCTGTACTGTGGAATGTACATGGAGTTTTGACATGGGAGCACTATTGTGGCCAACATGAAAAAAATATGATAGTATACTATGGTTAAATACTATAGTATTTCCTGTAGTGTTTTTGGTAAAGTCTGTAGTTTTAAAATTGCATTTTTTTTTGTAAGAGTTACTGTTGTGTCATTGTGGAATCAAATCTCATTCAATTCACGGGATCGATGTAAAGCATTTGTCACGCATCATGTTCAAAACATTTTTAAGTGATTTTTTTTTGCTTCACAATTATTTTTTAGATACTTTCAGATGATTTGGACAAGCATTTCGCTACACTCGCATTAACATCTGCTAACCATGTGTATGTGACAAATAAAATTTGATTTGATTTGATTGGATGATTTGGACATTTGGAGCCTATGTGGATCAAACGAGATGAGGTTCATAACTAAAAATATGTATAAGGACATTTTAGGTATGCTGCTGCTGAAGAAGAAAAATGGTCAAGGTCTGCCACAGTTAAAAAAAAAAAAGGTTGGTAGACACTGTGCTCCCACCATGCAGACCTGAGGTCAAATAATATTTGTCATATTTGAAATACCTTGTGAATTTGCTTTAGTCTGCCTGGATTGCCAGATGAGCGGAGACCAGGGTTCGCAGTTAACATACAACCGCAGCCACTATTTTCCCCTGTTAATCACACTCTGAAGAGCAAGGCTGTAATTAACATCTAAATTGCAGCTAATACCTCCCTCCCCCATAGATTAACATTTCAATTCCCCAGCCAGTACTTGCCAGTTAGATTAATAATTATCCTGATCTAAATAAAATCTTTGTAATGCATTGGGTGGTTAAGTCATTATCTAGTAATTATGAACAGAGGGAATGTGTAAATATATGTGTGAATGCTTAGCTGTGATTGTTCCATTATCGTTATTATTCTGACTTTTCAAGACAAAGACTTACCAATAATACCAGTTGTACATTTTAAATATAGATTTTAATATGCTATCAATGATTGTATCTGTCAATCAATCAATCAATGAATCTATATATCAATCAACATATCAATCAATATATTTGTCAATCAATCAATATATCAATCAATCAATGAATCTATCAATAAATTAATATATCAATCAATCAATTAATCTATCAATTAATCTATCAATTAATCTATCAATCAATCAACATAACTAAGTGATAAGAAATCATATACCCGAAGCAATCAATCGATCAAACAATCAATAATCAATAATACCGATTGGCTGGTGTCTTACCTTGACTGAAGGTGTCGATGGAGTCGTTCCCTTTGCCCAGATTGATGAGGTAACCATGCTTGGGTTCCGTGGTGACGTGGAACGCTAAGGAAGCCGGAACGCTGTCCCTGTCTAACGCCCGTAGAACCGTGGAGGTCACGAGGAACCCCAGGTGCCCCGTGGACAGGATCCTCAGTGACGGGGCGCCCTTATTCACCACCAGCTGAGGGACACTGTTATCTATGGCCACCACCGTGATATTCATTGTCTGTGGGCGCCGTGTCTCGAACACCGTGTCGGAGAACACGTAGAAGTCAGTGTGCATCCCGTCGGTCATAGTAAATGAGAAGGAATCTTCTGAGGTCTCGGTGCCATCATGTTTGTAGCTGATGAGGTTCTCGCTGAGGTCTTGCTTGGTGAAGATGGTGACAGGTGAGGTGTGGTTATAGAGGAGTTTTCCGTGCGCTGGTGGTTGGGTGACGGTGAACTTCAACAACAGGTCAGCTGTGTCCTGGTCCTCTGCGGTCAGCTCGATTGGCGTGAGGAGTTTACTCTGCCCCTCGGTGACCACGAGTCTGTGAAACGTTAAAACTGGTTTCTTGTTATCCACTTCCACGACAGCGACTCGGAAAGTACGGAAAACCGGGTTGTAACCGTCGGTTACCTCAAACTCAAAACTGTCCATCTTGACTTCGTCGTCCGAGGTATGGATGTAGTAGACTTTACTGCCAGCCAGCTGGAGTTGGGTGAATGACACGATGGGGATCCATGGTGTATCACTACACTCCAGGTGTCCTCTAACTGGAGCTCTGGTGATGGTGAACACCAAACGTTCATCTGGACTGTCGAGATCGCTAGTACTGAGAAGATCTGTGGTCAATGTTACTCTACCGCCTTCCTTCAGAGAGACTCCCTTGCTGACCACGTCTGGGAAGACCATGTCGATGCTGCTGATGGTGATGTAGAAGTAACGATCGATCAGAGGGTTCATGCCGTCGGTGACGTCAAACTTGACCAGGTCACAGATGCCTTCCTGACCATTGTGTGTGTAAACGATCAACCTTTTGTCCACATCCCTCTGTGTGAAATTCATGCCTAACATGATGTTCTCCAGAGAACCAGATGGGGTTTTCCTCTGAAGAACACCCTGAACAGGACCGAAGCGGATCACATACGTCAACGCTCCATCGTCCGAGTCTAGATCGGTGGCTTTGAGGACCTTGTTGTTGATCTCTTTCGCCTCACCTACTTCCACCTCCAGACCGACATTAACCAGCATTCTCGGCATCTCGTCGTCGAGGCCGATGATCATAACCATCGCGGTTCTCTCTACTGAATATTTCCCGTCTGTTAGAATGACGTCAAAGCTGTCCTCGGTGGTCTCAGAGTCGTCATGTTCGTAGATGAAACTGGAAGCTTCCCTAATCTGCTCTAAGGTGAAGTTTATGACTGGGACTGAGCCTGTGGCTAGCTGATTGAGGATAAAGCCGTGTTTGGGCAGTTTGGAGATGATGAAAGTCAGCTCCTCTGCTGGGATATCAGTGTCTGCTCCGTTCAGGAGATGAGTGTCTATGACTATATTCATCCCCTCCATCACAACTATCTCCCTCAAGTAAATCTCTGGCTTTTCATCATTAGCCGGAATAATCACAATAGGGAAGAAATGCCTTTTTGATAAGTTGATACCGTCGGAGCATCTAAATGTGAACCTGTCCTCTACGGGTTCTAACCCCTTGTGGATACTCTGAACATAATATACATGTCCTTCTGTGATGTCTCTGATGTAGAAGGCGCTGACTGCCGTCCCTGACCGTGAACTCTCTGATCCAGGAGCTGGGGAGATATTCTCCACATAACCAGACGTGGGCTGGACGATGATGGTGCAGAGAATATCATCACTGGTTGTGTCTTTGTCTTCGGCCTTTAAATACTGTGTTCCGATGGCATACTTCTCTCCTTCGACAACGATGAACTGGTCACCCACGGTTACCTCAGGGGCCTGGTTGTCAACGGGGATGATTGTGACACGGACGTGGACACCGTTGACCGTGTTCCCGCCCACTGACCAATCATCTGACATGTCAGTTAGGGTGAGGTTGAAGCTGTCCATGATGGACGTCAGCCCAATCTCTCCGCCGGTGTGGACATACACCACTAAACCGTTGATGATGTCGACTTGGGTGAACTTCACGGCATGTGCCCCGGCAACCAGGATGACACCAAACACGGGCGCTTTCTCGATGATGAAGGTCAGCTGGAGGTCGTCGGTGTCCTCGTCCCACCCCTGGAGGACACTCGTAGTGATCTCCATAGCTCCATTCTCTAGGACGTCCATATGTGAACCGACCGTCCCGGCTGGTAAACTGACGGCCGGCGTCTCGTCGTCAACGGGCTTCACGACGACTCTGACTTTAACCGTGACAACATGGATCCCATCGCTGACGTCGAGTTGGAACACGTCGCTCACTGTCTCGTCGCCGTTTTGGACGTATATGACCTTCCTGTCCGAGATGTCCTCTAGGAAAAAAGCTCCCCCTTTGGGTAGGTCTGAGAAGGCATGCTGGACTTGACCGTGCAGCGGAGGCTGGCTGAGGGTAAACGATATCTGTTTACTGTCTGTGTCTGGGTCTGATGTGTCCAACTCAGCACTGGATATCACATGCATGCCTTGCTCAAACACAGAAAAGCCAGTGTTAGTGATCTGTGGTGGTTTGTTGTCAACTGGCTGCAGGAAAATCCTGAAAGCCCCCTCGACGCTATTCCCGGCCGTGTCTTCGACAGAGAACCGGAACTGGAGGACGTGAGCCGTGATGCCCAGCTCCTGGTCTGGAGGACTGTAGGATATCTTGTGGTGGTTGACCTGAGCCTGTGTGAACTCGTTGACCTCAGTGTCGGGGCTCTCAGTCAGAACAATGGACCCGAACACCACCGGGCTGTTCTCGTCTGTGTCTGTTGGCGGCTGGATCACTGTGTATTTCAGGTCGTGCTCCTCAGAGTCTAGATCAGTGTAGAGAAGCATGTTCTTACCGAAATGAGTCAGCTGGTACTCCTGAACAGTCACTTGGAGCGTGGTACCGGGAAAAAGCTCAGGGGGAAGGTCGTCGATGGGTAGAACCCTGATGGTGAACGTGCTCTCGCCCGATTCGTTAGGCGGGTCATTGTCGTCATGAACTTTGAACACAAACTGGTCTATGACTGTGTCAGTGTTATGTGGTCCGGTGTGTTTATAGAACACCTTCCCATCTGTGATGTCTTTCTGCAGCCACTCTGTCACCTCCTTCTCATACACCTCATCCTCAGCATTGAACTTCCATGACTCGGGGTCCTCTGGGGCGTCGGACTGCCTCAGCAGCAACCCCCCGATGGTTGAGAATGGGGGCTCGATCATGAATTTGATCGTGGAATCTTCTGAGTCGATGTCAGCGGCGCTGAGCATCAGAGGAGAGATAGCCATAATCTGGTTCTTGAAGAGCACAAGACCAGTGTTGATGTTGATGATGGGAGGCTCGTCATCCGTGGGAACAATCGTCAAGGGAAACAGGAACTCCACCTGAGAGAGAGAGAGAGAGAGAGAGAGAGAGAGGTTTATTTCAATAAGGTCCATAGAAATACACAATGCACTGGATCCCCCTCTTACTAACAACAGCGACACCACAACATACTTAAAAACGTAGGTGCTGGAATGATAAAGTAGGAATGAAAAGAACACAAATTAGTGTGGTCATTAAGGTGGTAAAGCCTTGTTCAAGCCAGAATGTCCCACAGCCTACCTCCTGTTTCTGTAGCATGAGGAAGCTTAATGTACATGTACATCCCCATGAGAGTACGCTAGTCTATCACAGTGCCAAGCAGAGAAGTATTGGGACGCGAGCCTTCCAAATGGGCTAAATGCCTTTTATGCTCGCTTTGAGGCAAGCAACACTGAAGCATGCATGAGAGCACCAGCTGTTCCGGACGACTGTGTGGTTACGCTTTCCGGAGCAAGACCTTGATTGCAAGCCATTCCCAGTGGGTCAGAAGTTTACATACACTCAATTAGTATTTGGTAGCATTGCCTTTAAATTGTTTAACTTGGGTCAAACGTTTCGGGTAGCCATCCACAAGCTTCCCAATAAGTTGGGTGAATTTTGTTGGCCTCCTTGCTTGAACACGCTTTTTCAGTTCTGCCCACAAATAATTTTCTATAGGATTGAGGTTAGGGCTTTGTAATGGCCACTCCAATACCTTGACTTTGTTGTCCTTAAAACTTCTTATGGCTTAGAACAGCCAGTGAAAGTGCAGGGCGCCAAATTCACAACAACAGAAATCTCATAATACAAATTCCTGAAACATACAAGTATTTTACACCATTTTAAAGATAAACTTGTTGTTAATCCAGCCACAGTGTCCGATTTCAAAAAGGCTTTACGACGAAAGCACACCAAACGATTTTGATAGGTTAGCACCTAGTCACAGAAAAACACAGCCATTTTTCCAGCCAAAGGGAGGAGTCTCAAAAAGCAGAAATAGAGATCAAATTAATCACTAACCTTTGATGATTTTCATCAGATGACACTCATAGGACTTCATGTTACACAATACATGTATGTTTTGTTCGATAAAGTTCATAATTATATCCAAAAATCTCAGTTTACATTGGCGCATTACGTTCAGTATTGTTTTGATTCCAAATATCCAGTGATTTTGCAGAGAGCCACATCAATTTACAGAAATACTCATAATAAACATTGATAAAAGATACAACTCTTATGCATGGAACTTTAGATAAACTTCTCCTTAATACAACCGCTGTGTCAGATTTCAAAAAAGCTTTACCGAAAAAGCACACCATGCAATAATCTGCGTACAGCGCTCAGACAACAAAACAAGCCATACAGATATCTGCCATGTTGTGGAGTCAACAATGTCAGAAATAGCATTATAAATATTCACTTACCTTTGATGATCTTCATCAGAATGCACTCCCAGAAATCCCAGTTCGACAATAAATGTTTGATTTGTTTGAATAATTTTGCATGCCCAATTTTTCAGTTTTTGATTTGTTAAAAAAGTTTGAAATATCCAATAAATGTCATTCCACTTCATGATAGTGTCCCACTTGTTGTTGATTCTTCACAAAAAAATACAGTTTTATACCTTTATGTTTGAAGCCTGAAATGTGGCAAAAGGTCGCAAAGTTCAAGGGGGCCGAATACTTTCGCAAGGCACTGTAGATGTCCTAACCGACTTGCCAAAACTATAGTTTGTTAACAAGAAATTTGTGGAGTGGTTGAAAAATGAGTTTTAATGACTCCAACCTAACTGTATGTAAATTTCCGACTTCAACTGTATCCTCGCTATTGATATTTTATTGTTACTTTAAAAAAATAAATGATTTATAATTTTTTCAATTTTATTGTTACTTTTAAAAAATAAATGATTTATTATTTTTTCTATTTAGTAAATCTTTTCTAAACTCTATTTTCATAAAACTGCATTGTTGGTTAAGGACTTGTAAGTAAGCATTGTTGTATTCGGCGGATGTGACATATAACATTTGATTAGATTTTTCAACTTTTCATTAGCACTCAGCCAGGGATCTACCCCCAAACCTTCCAATCTGAAGGAGTACGCTCTAACCACAAGGCCACTGAGTTGTTCATGAAAGATAGGAGACTTATGCAGTGTAACGGTTTTCTTGTGTCGAAGGAGAGGCGGACCAAAATGCAGCGCGGTAGTTGTCCATGGTTTTTTAATTAGAAAACTGAACTTGACATAACAATCAAAACAACAACGTGAAAACCCGAAAACAGTCCCGTGTGGCACAAACACTAACACAGGAAACAATCACCCACAAAACCCAACACCAAACAGGCTACCTAAATATGGTTCCCAATCAGACACAATGACTAACACCTGCCTCTGATTGAGAACCATATCAGGCCAAACACAGAAACAGACAAACTAGACACACAACATAGAATGCCCACTCAGATCACACCCTGACCAAACAAAACATAGAAACATACAAAGCAAACTATGGTCAGGGTGTGACATGCAGGCTATTCTGTTCTTTTAATTTTCTCAATAAGGTAACATTACATGGTATCAATAGCAATGAATGCTGAATTATTTGATACAATTAAACATTTTCATAAATAAGATATATACCTGGTTCTTTCCATCTGTCATTCTGAAGACGATGTTGTCACTGTACGTGTCGCTGCCATCATGTTGATAGATGACCACACCCGTATTCAGGTCGGCAGCCGTGAAGTACTTCCTGCGCAACCCCAGGACTGTGAGGTCGCCGTGGCGGAGCCCGTCAACAACGGTTACCGTAACGCTGTCCAGGTCGTCCTCGTCACTAATCTCCAGGTTGTGGGTAGAGAAAAGGGGGCGGGACTGACCTTCGTAAAGCAGCTGACCCGTGTTCAGCGTCACGACCGGCGCCAGAGAGTTAATCGGCTTCACCACAATCATGAACGCAAAGGGGTCCGAGACAGCCACGTCCGGATCCACCACCTCAAACTCTATCTGAAAGATCCTCTCCATGTCTGAGTCCAGGGAGGGGGGCTTGTAGGCTATTTTCAGGTCCCGTAGGTCACTCTGGTAAAACGAGGTGATGGGTAGGTTCCTGTCATCCGTGCTAACTATATAACCATCCTCATAAGAGAGGGGGGAGGTGATGTTGAAGATAAGTTCATCAGGGTTCGACTCCAGGTCCTCCGCAGCCAGCATGTCAGTGGTCAGAGCTGTCATCACAAACTGACTCACCTCCATCATCAGCATTGCCATGAAGCTGGGTTTAGGAGGAGTGTTCGCCACTCCCTCCTTGATATGGATCATCAGTTGGAAATACTCCTCGTTTACTTTGTTTCCCTCTTTATCACATAGTTCAACAACCATGGGCACATAGTCTCTGTTGGGGGATTTGTGAACAAACGTGTGCTTGTAACGGATGTCAGATTGAATGAATTCGTCACAGTCCATAATTTTAGTGAGTCCATCATCTACAAGTCTTCCGTACTTGGGGAGAGCGCTACCACTCGCTAAAGAATTCACCTTGCATTTTTGAGAGTTTCTGTCATAAGTGAATTCCAAAATCGTTTTATCAATGGCATTACTAACGCCGTTCAATTTAGCAACGGTCAGCGGCATGTTTTTGGTGAGGACCTCCAGTTGCGTAAAAACCACTTCTACCTCCGTCATGAATGGGATGATAACGGTTTCGGTTTGAGTATCATACCTGAGCTGTAGCCTCACTCTGTCTTTAGCCAGGCTCCTCGAGCCGAAGTGGGAGTATGTGACGTCGTTGGGACCGAAATCACACGGAAACTTTTTGGGAGACAGTTGCCCGGGTCTCTGGGAAAGCGGCTGGTTATCCAGAACGGTGATACTGCACCGGTCCCCCGGTTGCGTTTGAATCACCAAATCATTGACAGGATCAATGAAAACGGATCTCCCGAAAGGCACGCGTATTCCGTTATTTGCCACCAGTATCGCATCCTCAGACAGTTCTGACCTCAACGGGAAAGATAATCCGTAGCTATCTGTGAGCTGTGCCACGCCGCTACCCGACAGCGACGCGGCAAGGAGGATCAATCTATAAAATAGTAGCATAGTGGGAGTCAGTGGATATAATCCAACACAAACGCTTTTAAACGGTATGTTTTGGAGAAGTGTCCGGTCCGTTGTTGTTATCCTATCCTACAGTTCAAATCCGTTACAGAAGAGGGGGAGACAGAAAAATGAATGAGACTGAGTGAAATTCCATACATGCGTCAATGTGACAGAGCGGCATTCTCAATGAGACATTTGCGCGCACAGTTTTAACTTCAGGCACTTGGGGACCAGTGTGAGAGAGCTCCCGCCCACATCCACAGGCTATTGGATGATTGTGAGGAAGGAATGCGCGAGGGAGACTGTGAATATGGTTATTGCTATGCGGGATCCTTGGGACGTCCATACCCTAAAACCTTAAAATCTTAACCCCTATTCTTACCCTAAACTTAACAGTAATCATAACCCTTACCTAACCCTAACCCTCAACCTAACCTTAACCCTTACCTTATTAACCATTTTTTATTTCAACTTCAATGGGGTAAGGACTTCCCAAGAAGCCTGGATAGAAAAGACCCTGTGAATAGACAGAGATGACACCCAGAAGAGAGGAGGACACTAGAAAAATAGTGTGAATTAAGGAAATAAGTGGTATGCAAATAGACCAACATGGGTTTTCAAAAATGTCCCATTTCAATGTTCTAACATGGTTGGGGTTGTTGATGACTGTAGGCCTACATAGCCTACAGATTGCAATAGGCTTGGAAGGGCACTCAACATGCTCGGCACTGACACAGATGACTGATGATTGGCTGAAAGAAATTGATAATAAGAACCTTTCTGGGAGATGTTTGTTCATTGCAGCATTTGATAACATTGATTGAACATTTTATTTACTGAAGAAAAAAAAACATTAAGTGTTATGGATTTACATCCTCTGCCTTATCATAGATTGAGAGTTACCTAGCTAATAGAACACAGAGGGTTTTCTTTAATGAAAGCCTCTGTAATGCAAGTTCAGTTGAGTGTGATGTACCGCAGGGCAGCCGGCTAGGGCCATTACTGTTTTCTATTTTTACTAATGACCTTCCACTGACCTTGAATAAAGCCTGCGTGTCTATGTACGCTGACGACTCAACCGTATACAGGTCGGCTGCAACAGTAAAATAAATAACTGACGCCCTTAACTTCTTATGGTATAGGGGACGCTTGCGTATCACTTGGGGGAAAAAAACTGGGAAAATGCAGCGCGGCAAATTCAAATAATGATATAAAATCAAACATTCATTAAATCACACATGTAAGATACTAAATTAAAGCTACACTCATTGTGAATCCAGCCAACAACATTTGAAAGGCTTTTCGGTGAAAGCATTAAGAAGCTAATATCTGAGGATAGCACAATGTCAATAAAGAGGGTAGCATATTTCAAACCTGCAGGCGCTACACAAAACGCTGAAATAAAATATAAAACATGCACTACCTTTGACAAGCTTCTTTTGTTGGCACTCCAATATGTCCCATAAACATCACAATTGTTCCTTTTTTTTTCGATTAATTACGTCCATGTATACCCAAAATGTCCATTTATAAAGCGCGTTTGATCCGGAAAAAAACAGCTTCCCAAAACACAACGTCACTACAAAACATTTCAAAAGTTGCTTATAAACTTTGCCAAAATATTTCAAACTAGTTTTGTAATACAACTTTAGGTATATTTAAATGTTAATAATCGATCAAATTGTAGACGGGGCAATCTGTGTTCAATACAGCAAGTAAACAAACCATGCTCCTTTTTTCGTCTGCGCAACTCTCAACAGTGTAACCTTGTTCCAGTATGTGCTTCTTCTTCGTTGCACAAATGATTAACTTCAACCAAATTCCAAAGACTGGTGACATCCAGTGGAAGTCGTAGGAACTGTAAAATGGTTCCTATCCCTTGGCAAAGACATCTGAGGGAACGTTCAGAGGCAAAAAAATAAAACAAATCTGAACAGTTAGTTGTCGGTTTTGGCTGCTACATAAGTTCTGTTATAGTCACAGACATGATTGAACCAGTTTTAGAAACTTCAGAGTGTTTTCTATCCACACCTACTAATCATATGCATATCATATATTCCTGGCATGAGTAGCAGGAAGTTGAAATTGGGCACGCTATTTATCCAAAAGTGAAAATGCTGCCCCCTATACCTTAACAGGTTTTAACATATAGCTTCGGTCAGCTTTAGAATCGGTAACTTGCAATAGGCAGGTTCAAAATATCTCAAGATATTAGACACTCACTAAACCCTTAACCTCATCTAAATCAAATCAAATCAAATGTTATTGGTCACATACACATGGTTAGCAGATGTTAATGCGAGGGTAGTGAAATGCTTGTGCTTCTAGTTCCGACCGTGCAGTAATATCTTGTGCTTCTAGTTCCGACCGTGCAGTAATAATCTAACAATTTCACAACAACTATCGTATACACACACAAGTGTGAAGGAATGAATAAGATAATGTACATATAAATATATGGATGAGCATAGGCAAGATGCAGTAGACGGTATAGAGTACCGTATATACATTTGAGATGAGTAATGTAGGGTATGTAAACATTATATAAAGTGCCATTGTTTAAAGTGACTAGTGATACATGTTTTAAAGTAATTAAAGTATGTATGCAACAGCCTCTCTGAGTTAGTAATGGCTGTTTAACAGTCTGATGGCCTTAGAAGCTGTTTTTCAGACTCTCGGTCCCAGCTTTGATGCACCTGTACTGACCTCGCCTTCTGGATGATAGCGGGGTGAACAGGCAGTGGCTCGGGTGGTTGTTGTCCTTGATGATGTTTATGGCCTTCCTGTGACATCGGGTGGTGTAGGTATCCTGGAGGGTAGGTAGTTTGCCCCCGGTGATGCGTTGTGCAGACCTCACTACCCTCTGGAGAGCCTTACAGTTGTGGGTGGAGCAGTTGCCGTACCAGGCGGTGATACAGCCCGACAGGATGCTCTCGATTGTGCATCTGTGAAAGTTTTTGAGCGTTTTTGGTGACAAGCCAAATTTCTTCAGCCTCCAGATGTTGAAGAGGCGCTATTGCGCCTTCTTCAACACGCTGTCTGTGTGGGTGGACCATTTCAGTTTGCCCGTGATGTGTACACAGAGGAACATAAAACTTTCCACCTCCTCCATTACTGTCCCATCGATGTGGATAGGGGGGTGCTCCCTCTGCTGTTTCCTAAAGTGTACGATCATCTCCTTTGTTTTGTTGACGTTGAGTGTGAGGTTTTTTCCTGACACCACATTCCGAGGGCCCTCACCTCCTTCCTGTGGGCCGTCTCATCGTAGTTGGTAATCAAGCCCACCACTGTAGTGTTGTCTGCAAACTTGATGATTGAGTTGGAGGCATGCATGGCCACGCAGTCATGGGTGAACAGGGAGTACAGGAGAGGACTGAGAACGTGCCCTTGTGAGGCCCCAGTGTTGAGGATCAGCGGGTGGAGATGTTGTTTCCTACCCTCACCACCTAGGGGTGGCCCGTCAGAAAGTCAAGGACCGAGTTGCATAGGGCGGTGTCCAGATCCAGGGTCTCGAGCTTAATGATGAGTTTGGAGTTTACTATGGTGTTAGATCTATTATTGAATAATGTGGCAATTGAGAAGGTCGCGGAGACTAAACTTATTGGTGTAAGACAAGCTGTCATGGTCAAAATATGATTTTATTTTACCTATATTAAATTAACCAGGTAGCCAAGTTGAGAACAAGTTCTCATTTACAACTGCGACCTGGCAAAGATAAAGCAAAGCAGTGCGACACAAACAACAACACAGAGTTACACATGGAATCACAAATATACATTCAATAATACAATAGAAAAAGTCTATATACAGTGTGTGCAAATGAGGTAGGATAAGGGAGGTTAGGGCAATGAATATGCCGTGGTGGCTAAATAATTACAATACAGCAAGTAAACACCGGAGTGATAGATGTGCAGAAGATGAGTGTGCAAGTAGAGATACTGAGGTGCAAAGGAGCAAAATAAATCAAATAAATAACAGTATGGGGATGAGATAGTTGGATGGGCTATTTACAGATGGGCTATGTACAGGTGCAGTGATCTGTGAGCTGCTCTGAGAGCTGGTGCTTAAAGCTATAAAATATATATATATATACATACTCACTGGTTGCTAAAATGGGAAGAGGTCTGTCCATGATAAGGAGCTACTCTAAATGAACCAGGCAGGTCCTACAGGCCCTAGTTTAGTCTCAGCTGGACTACTGCCCAGTAGTATGCATATCAATCTCTCCTGGCTCAAAGTGGAGGAGGGATTGACTGCATCACTATTGGTCTTTGTGTTGAGGTGTTGATGGGTGAAAGGTACCCAGCTGTCTGTTCAAATAGTTGGCACACAGATTGGACACCTCACCAGTACAACACAGGAGACATGCAGCCAGAGGTCTCTTCACAGTCCCAAGGTCCAGAACAGAGGGTACAACACAAGAGACAGACAGCCAGAGGTCTCTTCACAGTCTCAAGGTCCAGAACAGAGGGTACAACACAAGAGACAGACAGCCAGAGGTCTCTTCACAGTCTCAAGGTCCAGAACAGAGGCTGGGAAACGCACAGTGTTAAATAGAGCCATGACTTAATGGAACTCTCTGCCACCCCAGGTACTGTAACTCACAATAGCAATAAAAACAGATTCAAAAACCAGATTAAAGAACACCTTACAGCACAACGGGGACTGTGAAGAGACACTAACATTTTATACATTTAGTATTGTATTCTGTATTGCTATGTGTTGCATTATGCATTGTATTATGTATTGTATTCTGTGTTGCTATGTGTTGCATTATGCATTGTATTATGTATTGTATTATGTATTGTAGTATATATAGTATTATGTATTGTATAATATATTGTATAATATATTGTATAATATATTGTATAATATATTGTATAATGTATTGTATAATGTATTGTATTATGTATTGTATAATGTATTGTATTATGTATTGTATAATGTATTGTATTATGTATTGTAGTATATATTGTATTATGTATTGTAGTATATATTGTATTATGTATTGCATTTTGTATTGTATAATATATTGTATAATATATTGTATAATATATTGTATAATATATTGTATAATATATTGTATAATATATTGTATAATGTATTGTATAATGTATTGTATTATGTATTGTAGTATATATTGTATTATGTATTGTATTATGTATTGTATAATGTATTGTAGTATATATTGTATTATGTATTGAATTTTGTATTGTATCATGTATTGCATTAGGAATATTATGTATTTTATTTGTTGTGGGTTGTTTCCTGTTTGGACCCAAGGAAGAGTAGCCGTTGCCTTGGCAGCAGCTAATTGGGGATCCTAATAGAAATACTAAAGAGGCTGGTTCTGACAGTCCATTTATGAGGATAATGTGTAGACCTAGACTAGTTTCGGGTCAATTCTATGAAATCCAGTCGATTAAATTTGTACCAGAGGGTTAAAGGAAACCTGTCGTGTCTTCTTCACCCAAGGCATATACAGTAGACCTGAGCCTAGGCTATACACTTTTCATCTCCAATTATTCTGGTCGTCGTTAGTTTCATTGAGTGAAGTATGGATTAAGAGGTGGTATGGAGCTCCCTCTAGTGTTGTGTAAACCAGCAGGGATGTGACTGATGAGACTGGTTGTGACTGTGTGAATGTAAAGAAGACGAAAACTTCCAGAATCTTCCAGGTAAAATAAAGGTCATTTTAATAATGAGATTGAGGGCTCTGTTTCACAGTTGGTAGACAGTGTGTTTCGACAAGGTGTCGAACGCGTTCCACAGGGATGCTGGCCCATGTAGACTCCAATGCTTCCCACATTTGTGTCAAGTTGGCTTGGATGTCCTTTTGTTGAAGGACCATTCTTGATATACACGAGAAACTGTTGAGCGTGAAAAACTCAGCAACAGTGGAGTTCTTGACACAAAACTGTGCACCTGGCACTTACTACCATACCCTGTTCAAAGGCACTTAAATCTTGTGTCTTGCCCATAAACCCTTTGAATGGCACACATACAGAATCCATGTCCCAAGGCTTAAAAATCCTTCTTTATCCTGTCTCTTCCCCTTCATCTACACCGATTTGAAATGAATTTAACAAGTGACATCAATAAGGGATCATAGCTTTCACCTGGATTCACCTTAGTTCATGTCATGGAAAGAGCAGTGTTTTTAAAAATGTTTTGGAACACTCAGTCTATGTTATAGTACTGAGATTTTCCATGAAGTTATATTTCTGTGTCTGGGAAGCTGCCTCAATAAAGTCTTAAACTGAGATGCTTGACGGACACACAGCCGGACAGACAGAGGACGTTCAGTTCAGTGGTCAGGCTCCAAAGTAATGTCTATCTGATTAGAGGGACCTCCAGTTCTGCCCTGTTATTTTCAGGGGACACGACAGCAGCACTGACTTCTCCCTGTTATTGGCTGTCATAGCTTTCACACGCGTGTACACTTGTGTGTGTTTTTATTTGTGCAACAGTCAGCATGTTGATTGACAACCTCTTTGCTGGGAAATGTGATTATTTTTCTGTCATCTTTTATTTTAAATACTTTATTCTCTTTTTGTATGTTTCATTTTCTGGTGTATTTCCAATGGGTCATTTTGTAGTGTAATTGTAAGATGCTCCCTTAACACGGCTCCCTGTTAAAATAAATTATACATGTTGATGATTTCTCTGTCCAAATGCGTGTAGTATAACGAAAACATGTTTGACCTTCAGTGATAGGAAGGCGGTGAGACTGGGGAAAGGACAGAGAGAGAGAGAGAGAGAGAGAGAGAGAGAGAGAGAGAGAGAGAGAGAGAGAGAGAACACAAACTATACATACCTTGGCCTAAACATCAGCGCCACAGGTAACCTCCACAAAGCTGTGAACGATCTGAGAGACAAGGCAAGAAGGGCATTCTATGCCATCAAAAGGAACATAAATTTCAACATAATTAGGATTTGGCTAAAAATACTTGAATCAGTCATAGAGCCCATTGCCCTTTATGGTTGTGAGGTCTGGGGTCCGCTCACCAACCAAGACTTCACAAAATGGGACAAACACCAAATTGAGACTCTGCACGCAGAATTCTGCAAAAATATCCTCCATGTACAACGTAGAGCACCAAATAATGCATGCAGAGCAGAATTAGGCCGATACCCACTAATTATCAAAATCCAGAAAAGAGCCGTTAAATTCTACAACCACCTAAAAGGAAGTGATTCCCAAACCTTCCATAACAAAGCCATCACCTACAGAGAGATGAACCTGGAGAAGAGTCCCCTAAGCAAGCTGGTCCTGGGGCTCTGTTCACAAACACAAACACACCCTACAGAGCCCCAGGACAACAGCACAATTAGACCCAACCAAATCATGAGAAAACAAAAAGATAATTACTTGACACATTGGAAAGAATTAACAAAAAAAAAGAGCAAACTAGAATGCTATTTGGCCCTACACAGAGAGTACACAGCGGCAGAATACCTGACCACTGTGACTGATCCAAAATTAAGGAAAGCTTTGACTATGTACAGACTCAGTGAGCATAACCTTGCTATTGAGAAAGGCCGCCGTAGGCAGACATGGCTCTCAAGAGAGGACAGGCTATGTGCTCACTGCCCACAAAATGAGGTGGAAACTGAGCTGCACTTCCTAAACTCTTGCCCAATGTATGACCATATTAGAGAGACATATTTCCCTCAGATTACACAGATCCACAAAGAATTCGAAAACAAATCCAATTTTGAAAAACTCCCATATCTACTGGGTGAAATTCCACAGTGTGCCATCACAGCAGCAAGATTTGTGACCTGTTGCCACGAGAAAAGGGCAACCAGTGAAGAACAAACACCATTGTAAATATAACCCATATTTATGCTTATTTATTTTATCTTGTGTCCTTTAACCATTTGTACATTGTTAAAACATTGTATATATATAATATGACATTTGTAATGTCTTTATTGTTTTGAAACTTCTGTATGTGTAATGTTTACTGTTCAATTTTGTTGTTTTTCACTTAATATATTCACTTTGTATGTTGTCAATTCAATTGAATTGAATTGAGAGAGAGAGAGAAAGAGAGAAAGAAAGAGAGAGAAAGAAAGAAACAGATAGAAAGAAAGAGAGAGAAAGAAAAAGAGAGAGAGAAAGAAAGAAAGAAAGAGAGAGAAAGAAAGAAAGAGAGAGAGAGAGAGAGAGAGAGAGAGAGAGAGAGAGAGAGAAAGAAAGAGAGAGAGAGAGAGAGAAAGAAAGAAAGAAATAAAGAAAGAAAGGAAGAAAGAGAGAGAGACAGAGAGGACAAAGAGAGGGAGATAGATAGAGAGAGAGAGAAAGAGAGAAAGAAAGAGAGAGAAAGAAACAGATAGAAAGAAAGAGAGAGAAAGAAAGAAAGAAAGAAAGAGAGAGAGAGAGAGAGAGAGAGAGAGAGAGAGAAAGAGAGAAAGAAAGAGAGAGAGAAAGAAAGAAAGAAAGAAGGAAAGAAAGAAAGAAAGAAAGAAAGAAAGAAAGAAAGAAAGAAAGAAAGAAAGAAAGAAAGAGAGACAGAGAGGACAAAGAGAGGGAGATAGATAGAGAGAGAGAGAGAGAGAGAGAGAGAGAGAGAGAGATAGAGAGAGAGAGAGAGAGGTAGAGATAGAGAGAGAGAGAGAGAGAGAGAGAGGGAGATAGATAGAGAGAGCAGAGGAAGAACAAAGGAGAGATGAAGCCTCTCAGAGAAATACAGAATAAGAGACGAGTGCATTTTCCCAGTCTCTGTCTCTAATAATCTCTCTGTCTATTTCCCATCAAACCCTCAACCTCTATAGAATATTGACTAGAACCCCAACATGTGATCATGTTACTCCAGTGCTAGGCTCTCTACACTGGTTTCCTGTTAAGGCAAGGGATGAGGATTTATTTTAAAGGTTTTACTGCTAACCTACAAAGCATTACATGGTCTTGCTTCCCACCTATCTCTCCGATTTGGTCCTGCCAAACAGCTGGAGAGAGGGCTTTCTCCTATAGAGCTCCATTTTTATGGAATGGTCTGCCTACCCATGTCAGAGACGGTCTCGACTCAGACTCGGTCTCGCAGACTCGATCTTGACCTTTAAGTCTTTAATGAAGACTCACCTCTTCAGTAGGTCCTATGATTGAGTATAGTCTAGCCCAGGGGTGCGAAGGTGAACGGAAAGGTACTTAAATTAACCGCCCTTGCTGTTTCTGCCTGGCCGGCTCCCCTCTCTCCACTGGGATTCTCTTCCTCTGACCCTATTACAGGGGGTCACAGGCCATCTAGTGCTCCTCCATGCCGTCCCTAGGAGGGGATGAGTCACCTGAGTGGGTTGAGTCACTAACGTGATCTTCCTGTCCGGGTTGGCCAATATAATACATATTTCATGAGGCCTATTTTGAGGGCCTAGTTTTACCGTAATACAGTAGCCTGAAACTCATACTTTATAGGCCACATCAGGCGTGGACATAGGAAATGGAGTGTCATTTGGGACAAAAACTCCCTCATTGATTCTCTTTTTGGCCAAGCCAAACAAGCCAACATTTCAGGTTAAAATTAGGTCTAGGTTTAACGTAACATTAAGGCCTAGGCAGGATGTGAATTACGGGGGAGCCAGGGGAGGCTCAGCTCCCTTGAATGAGAAGTCAGCTCTCCCCTGAATGAGAAGTCAGCTCTCCCCTGAATGACACGTTAGCTCTCCCCTGAATGACACGTTAGCTCCCCTGAATGAGACAGCTCTCCCCTGAATGAGACAGCTCTCCCCTGAATGAGACAGCTCTCCCCTGAATGAGACAGCTCTCCCCTGAATGACACGTTAGCTCCCCTGAATGAGACAGCTATCCCCTGAATGAGACAGCTCTCCCCTGAATGAGTCAGCTCTCCCCTGAATGAGACAGCTCTCCCCTGAATGACACGTTAGCTCCCCTGAATGAGACAGCTCTCCCCTGAATGAGACAGCTCTCCCCTGAATGAGACAGCTCTCCCCTGAATGAGACAGCTCTCCCCTGAATGAGACAGCTCTCCCCTGAATGACACGTTAGCTCTCCCCTGAATGAGACAGCTCTCCCCTGAATGAGACAGCTCTCCCCTGAATGAGACAGCTCTCCCCTGAATGACACGTTAGCTCTCCCCTGAATGACACGCTAGCTCTCCCCTGAATGACACGTTAGCTCTCCCCTGAATGACATGCTAGCTCTCCCCTGAATGACATGCTAGCTCTCCCCTGAATGACACGTTAGCTCTCCCCTGAATGACACGTTAGCTCTCCCCTAAATGACACGTTAGCTCTCCCCTGAATGACACGTTAGCTCTCCCCTGAATGAGACAGCTCTCCCCTGAATGAGACAGCTCTCCCCTGAATGACACGTTAGCTCTCCCCTGAATGACACGTCAGCTCTCCCCTGAATGACACGTTAGCTCTCCTGAATGACACGTTAGCTCTCCCCTGAATGGCACGTTAGCTCTCCCCTGAATGACACGTTAGCTCTCCCCTGAATGAGACAGCTCTCCCCTGAATGAGACAGCTCTCCCCTGAATGAGACAGCTCTCCCCTGAATGAGACAGCTCTCCCCTGAATGAGACAGCTCTCCCCTGAATGACACGTTAGCTCTCCCCTGAATGACACGCTAGCTCTCCCCTGAATGACATGCTAGCTCTCCCCTGAAGGACACGTTAGCTCTCCCCTGAATGACATGTTAGCTCTCCCCTGAATGAGACAGCTCTCCCCTGAATGAGACAGCTCTCCCCTGAATGAGACAGCTCTCCCCTGAAGGACACGTTTGCTCTCCCCTGAATGACACGTTATCTCTCCCCTGAATGACACGTTAGCTCCCCTGAAGGACACGTTAGCTCCCCTGAATGACAATTCAAACTTTGATGGGGTCTCTAAATAATGCCCATTTAACCATTCTACTAGTTGTTTAGAATGTAGTGGTAAATATGTTTTACACCCCCCAACTCTCTGCTATGGTTTAAACCAACACCTTCTCCTCTCTGTTATGGTTTAAACCAACACCCCCTATCTCTCTGTTATGGTTTAAACCAACACCCCCACCTCTCTGTTATGGTTTAAACCAACACCCTCCACCTCTCTGTTATGGTTTACCAACACCCACTAACTCATTCAAGTGTATTTCTCGACACACACTACATTCAGAGAGTGCACTGTTATGAACTTGAAAAGCAATTTAAGAAACCAATCAGGCACATTTGGGCAGTCTTGATACAACATTTTGAACATAAATGTAATGGATCATTGGATCAGTCTAAAACTTTGCACATATACTGCTCCCATCTAGTGGCCAAAATCTAAATTGCAGCTGGGCTGGAATATTACATTATGGCCTTTCTCTTTGCATTTCAAAGATGATGGTAAGAAAAAAAAGAAAAAGAAAACTGCATGTTTTTTTCTTTGCGTTATCTTTTACCAGATCTAATGTGTTATATTCTCCACAAACTTCAAAGTGTTTCCTTTCAAATGGTATCAAGAATATGCATATCTTTGCTTCAGGTCCTGAGCTACAGTAAGTTAGATTTGGGTATGTAATGTTAGGGGAAAATTTAGAAAAAGACTCCGATCCTTTTAATGGAAGCATTAGTGAGTATTTGTGTTTGAATTGGTTTTGAATCGTGGACCTTGACCATACATATGAGAAATACCTTTAGTGGGATGTGTAGAGAAATATCCCATTCTGCCTTACTGATACTAGGCTGTGTGTGTGCATCTGTTCATTCAGGAATTCCTCATCAGGGACGTTGTTAATGTCTCAGTGAGAGCCAGGGTTGGTTTATGATGTCCTACAGATCTACCGGCGGCAGAATGGTGAGCCACCACCTGCACATGTACCAGGTGCACATGTACCAGGTGCACATGTACCAGGAGTGGCAGGTAGCCTAGTGGTTAGAGCGTTGGGCCAGTAACTGAAAGGTTGCTGGATCAAATCCCCAAACTGACAAAAAAATCTATAATAATCTGCCCCTGAACAAGGCAGTTAACCCACTGTTTGCCTGTAGGCTGTCATTGTAAATAAGAATTGGTTCTTAACTGACTTGCCAAGGTAAAAATAATTATAATAACTATGCATGTAGACAGAGAGAGGAAGTGTTGCAGAGAGAGGATCCCATTTTGCCCATTAATGACTAGGACAACGGATATTCACATTTGCACAGGTGGTATAGGGTTAACGTCTTGTCAGTGGCTGATGCAGCAGAGATGCCTGGGAGTATCAGCATTTTTATTTTATTTTTTATTTTACCTTTATTTAACCAGGTAGGCAAGTTGAGAACACCTTTATTTAACCAGGTAGGCTAGTTGAGAACACCTTTATTTAACCAGGTAGGCAAGTTGAGAACAAGTTCTCATTTACAATTGCGACCTGGCCAATATAAAGCAAAGCAGTTCGACAGATAAAACGACACAGAGTTACACATGGAGTAAAAACAAACATACAGTCAATAATACAGTATAAACAAGTCTATATACAATGTGAGCAAATGAGGTGAGAAGGGAGGTAAAGGCAAAAAAGGCCATGATGGCAAAGTAAATACAATATAGCAAGTAAAATACTGGAATGGTAGTTTTGCAATGGAAGAATGTGCAAAGTAGAAATAAAAATAATGGGGTGCAAAGGAGCAAAATAAATAAATAAATAAAAATGAAATACAGTTGGGAAAGAGGTAGTTGTTTGGGCTAAATTATAGGTGGGCTATGTACAGGTGCAGTAATCTGTGAGCTGCTCTGACAGTTGGTGCTTAAAGCTAGTGAGGGAGATAAGTGTTTCCAGTTTCAGAGATTTTTGTAGTTCGTTCCAGTCATTGGCAGCAGAGAACTGGAAGGAGAGGCGGCCAAAGAAAGAATTGGTTTTGGGGGTGACTAGAGAGATATACCTGCTGGAGCGTGTGCTACAGGTGGGAGATGCTATGGTGACCAGCGAGCTGAGATAAGGGGGGACTTTACCTAGCAGGGTCTTGTAGATGACATGGAGCCAGTGGGTTTGGCGACGAGTATGAAGCGAGGGCCAGCCAACGAGAGCGTACAGGTCGCAATGGTGGGTAGTATATGGGGCTTTGGTGATAAAACGGATTGCACTGTGATAGACTGCATCCAATTTGTTGAGTAGGGTATTGGAGGCTATTTTGTAAATGACATCGCCAAAGTCGAGGATTGGTAGGATGGTCAGTTTTACAAGGGTATGTTTGGCAGCATGAGTGAAGGATGCTTTGTTGCGAAATAGGAAGCCAATTCTAGATTTAACTTTGGATTGGAGATGTTTGATATGGGTCTGGAAGGAGAGTTTACAGTCTAACCAGACACCTAAGTATTTGTAGTTGTCCACGTATTCTAAGTCAGAGCCGTCCAGAGTAGTGATTTTGGACAGGCGGGTAGGTGCAGGTAGCGATCGGTTGAAGAGCATGCATTTAGTTTTACTTGTATTTAAGAGCAATTGGAGGCCACGGAAGAAGAGTTGTATGGCATTGAAGCTTGCCTGGAGGGTTGTTAACACAGTGTCCAAAGAAGGGCCGGAAGTATACAGAATGGTGTCGTCTGCGTAGAGGTGGATCAGGGACTCACCAGCAGCAAGAGCGACCTCATTGATGTATACAGAGAAGAGAGTCGGTCCAAGAATTGAACCCTGTGGCACCCCCATAGAGACTGCCAGAGGTCCGGACAGCAGACCCTCCGATTTGACACACTGAACTCTATCAGAGAAGTAGTTGGTGAACCAGGCGAGGCAATCATTTGAGAAACCAAGGCTGTCGAGTCTGCCGATGAGGATATGGTGATTGACAGAGTCGAAAGCCTTGGCCAGATCAATGAATACGGCTGCACAGTAATGTTTCTTATCGATGGCGGTTAAGATATCGTTTAGGACCTTGAGCGTGGCTGAGGTGCACCCATGACCAGCTCTGAAACCAGATTGCATAGCAGAGAAGGTATGGTGAGATTCGAAATGGTCGGTAATCTGTTTGTTGACTTGGCTTTCGAAGACCTTAGAAAGGCACGGTAGGATAGATATAGGTCTGTAGCAGTTTGGGTCAAGAGTGTCCCCCCCTTTGAAGAGGGGGATGACCGCAGCTGCTTTCCAATCTTTGGGAATCTCAGACGACACGAAAGAGAGGTTGAACAGGCTAGTAATAGGGGTGGCAACAATTTCGGCAGATAATTTTAGAAAGAAAGGGTCCAGATTGTCTAGCCCGGCTGATTTGTAGGGGTCCAGATTTTGCAGCTCTTTCAGAACATCAGCTGAATGGATTTGGGAGAAGGAGAAATGGGGAAGGCTTGGGCGAGTTGCTGTTGGGGGTGCAGTGCTGTTGTCCGGGGTAGGAGTAGCCAGGTGGAAAGCATGGCCAGCCGTAGAAAAATGCTTATTGAAATTCTCAATTATGGTGGATTTATCAGTGGTGACAGTGTTTCCTATCTTCAGTGCAGTGGGCAGCTGGGAGGAGGTGTTCTTATTCTCCATGGACTTTACAGTGTCCCAGAACTTTTTTGAGTTAGTGTTGCAGGAAGCAAATTTCTGCTTGAAAAATCTAGCCTTGGCTTTTCTAACTGCCTGTGTATAATGGTTTCTAGCTTCCCTGAACAGCTGCATATCACGGGGGCTGTTCGATGCTAATGCAGAACGCCACAGGATGTTTTTGTGTTGGTTAAGGGCAGTCAGGTCTGGGGAGAACCAAGGGCCATATCTGTTCCTGGTTCTAAATTTCTTGAATGGGGCATGTTTATTTAAGATGGTTAGGAAGGCATTTAAAAAAAATATCCAGGCATCCTCTACTGACGGGATGAGATCAATATCCTTCCAGGATACCCCGGCCAGGTCGATTAGAAAGGCCTGCTCGCAGAAGTGTTTCAGGGAGCGTTTTACAGTGATGAGTGGAGGTCGTTTGACCGCTGACCCATTACGGATGCAGGCAATGAGGCAGTGATCGCTGAGATCTTGGTTGAAGACAGCAGAGGTGTATTTAGAGGGGAAGTTGGTTAGGATGATATCTATGAGGGTGCCCGTGTTTAAGGCTTTGGGGAGGTACCTGGTAGGTTCATTGATAATTTGTGTGAGATTGAGGGCATCAAGTTTAGATTGTAGGATGGCTGGGGTGTTAAGCATGTTCCAGTTTAGGTCGCCTAGCAGCACGAACTCTGAAGATAGATGGGGGGCAATCAGTTCACATATGGTGTCCAGAGCACAGCTGGGGGCAGAGGGTGGTCTATAGCAGGCGGCAATGGTGAGAGACTTGTTTTTAGAGAGGTGGATTTTTAAAAGTAGAAGTTCAAATTGTTTGGGTACAGACCTGGATAGTAGGACAGAACTCTGCAGGCTATCTTTGCAGTAGATTGCAACACCGCCCCCTTTGGCAGTTCTATCTTGTCTGAAAATGTTGTAGTTTGGAATTAAAATGTCTGAGTTTTTGGTGGTCTTCCTAAGCCAGGATTCAGACACAGCTAGAACATCCGGGTTGGCAGAGTGTGCTAAAGCAGTGAATAGAACAAACTTAGGGAGGAGGCTTCTAATGTTAACATGCATGAAACCAAGGCTATTACGGTTACAGAAGTCGTCAAAAGAGAGCGCCTGGGGAATAGGAGTGGAGCTAGGCACTGCAGGGCCTGGATTCACCTCTACATCGCCAGAGGAACATAGGAGGAGTAGAATAAGGGTACGGCTAAAAGCTATGAGAATTGGTCATCTAGAACGTCTGGAACATAGAGTAAAAGGAGGTTTCTGGGGGCGATAAAATAGCATCAAGGTATAATGTACAGACAAATGTATGGTAGGATGTGAATACAGTGGAGGTAAACCTAGGTATTGAGTGATGAAGAGAGAGATATTGTCTCTAGAAACATCGTTGAAACCAGGAGATGTCATTGCATGTGTGGGTGGTGGAACTAATAGGTTGGATAAGGTATAGTGAGCAGGACTAGAGGCTCTACAGTGAAATAAGCCAATAAACACTAACCAGAACAGCAATGGACAAGACATATTGACATTAAGGAGAGGCATGCTTAGTCGAGTGATCAAAAGGGTCCGGTGAGTGGAGAGGTTGGTTGGTGATTTAGACAGCTAGCCAGGGCATCGGTAGCAAGCTAGCATAGGATGGAGGTCTGTTGTTAGCCACCTCTTGCGTTCCGTCAGTAGATTAGTGGGGTTCCGTGTGGTAGAGGGGATTAATCCAAATCACACAACAACAACAAAAATAAAAACAATAGATATAGTTATAGAGGCCCAAGAAGAAAACATAATAATAATAATAAAAATAATAATTTAAAAAAATTGTCCGATTGTCTATTCAGATAGCAGCCGGTAAGACAGCTAACGGTTAGCAGGCCGCAGATGGGCGTTCAGGTAACGTCGCGACGGAGGAGCCAGCCGAATAACTCCTTCGGGTAGATAACGTCGGCAGTCCAGTTGTGAAGGCCCGGTGGGGCTCCGCGAAGGCAGTAAAACGGGTCCGGATAGGTGACTGCAGCCCAGGTGTGATTGATGGAACTCAGGAGTGATTGATGGAGCTTGCTAGCTCCGGAATAATTGATGTTTGCTCCGGAATCGACGAAGGCCGATAGTCACACGGATAGCAGCTAGCTAGCTGTGAGATCCGGGTATGAATGTCCAGAGAGCAGTCGAAATCCAGGGACATGGAGAGAAAAATTGGTCCGGTATGTTCCGTTCCGAGCCGCGCCGTACAGAACTGGCGATAGATTTCGAGCTAAAGGATAGCTGATGACCACAAACCGTGGTTAGCTGAATACTAACGATTTGCCAGTAAAGGAGCTAACTAGCTTCTGAACTATCTTCTGGATTAGCTTCTGGCTAGTTTCAGGCTAGCTTCTTGGAGTTTCTGGCTAGCTTCTTGGAGGATTACAGATCTGAGGTAAATAATACTTTTTTATAAATATACATTGGTGAGGCGGGTTGCAGGAGAGTGTTTTCAAGATGAGTTGATGGAAAATAAAAATAAAATGTATGTGAAAAAGTTGTAAATATATATATATATACAGGACACGACAAGACGAGGACAAAAGACGTCTGAACTGCTATGCCACCTTGGAAGACAAGGACAAGACAAGCATGCTGTCTACACAGTTTGTGATGTGGCAGCATGGTGCCCTTGGTGCAGGAAACCGAGTTGTCATCCCAAGTTGCTTTGCTTGGAGAATCAGGGACACTGATCCCCGTTCACAGTACACTGGGTACCTCCTGGGCTCATTCTCACACCACGTGGCATGATGTTATACCCCAAAACGTTGTCCGTTTTCAGACACTTATGAGCATTACACTAGTACCGCGTCATGTCACTTCCTGTGAACAGAACACAACCTCTCCCTCAGTTTGTATTCTCCACAAACACCTGGCAGGTGCATCTTCAAAACATCAATATCCTATATACTGGGCACACCATGTCATATCAAAGATTCTAAAGGTTGTTAGTTTATTTCTCACTCAAAACATGTAATCATTGCACTTTCTCCTTTTTGCACAACAAAACTAAAATGGCGAAAATGTCAGATTTTATTTCTACATCCGAAAGTTAAACTTAAATAAATAATGGTACATTAGTTTGTTTTCATATTTGTTTTCTTTTTGGATATAAAGTTACAAAAAGGTACAATTTTACACATTTTAGACAACGTTTATCTATATTGAAAATGGGTTACCATAATCATACGATTAAAATGTCACCCTCAAAACAACAGTTAAAGAGGGAGCACTGCATGAGGGTGAGTGAGAGAGCTAGAATGTAAACAGCAGAGTAGTCAACTGATAGCTAGTTGGAGATAATCAGTTGTGGTAGCAGGGACAAAGTGTTTCACAAGTGTTCTACTGAACAACCATCATCATCATCTACATCATCATCATTGGTATTGGATCTATATCAACCCCAAAAGAGAAGTGAGAAAAAGAAGTAAGCGTTTGGTTGTATTGTATTTGTCACATGTGTAGACCTTGAAATGCTTACTTTACAAGCCCTTAACCAACAATGCATTTCAATTAAAAAAATATATATATAACAAATAATTAAGGAGCAACAATGAATAAACAGTAGCGAGGCTGTATACAAGGGGGTTCTGGCACAGAGTCAATGTGCAGTTAGTTGAGATAATTGAGGTAATATGTAGGTAGAGGTAAAGTGACAATGCATGGTTAGTGAACAAAGGGTAAGAGCCTCATAAAAATTGGGAGGGGGGGATGCAAATAGTTCAGGAGTCTTATGGCTTGGGGGTAGCAGCTGTTAAGAAGAATTTTGGACCTAGACTTGGTGTTCCAGTACCGCTTGCCGTGCAGTAGCAGAGAGAACAGTCTATGACTGGGGTGGCTGGAGTCTTTGACAATTTTTTGGGCCTTCCTCTGACACCGCCTGGTATAGAGGTCCTGGATGGCAGGAAGCTTGGCCCCGGTGATGTACTGGGCAGTACTCTGTAGCGCCTTGTGGTCAGAGGCTGAGCAGTTGCCATACCAGGCGTAGTCAGGATGCTCTCAATGGTGCAGCTGTATAACCTTTTGAGTCATGCCCTCTTCACGACTGTCTTGGTGTGTTTGGACCATGAGTTTGTTGGTGATGTGGACACCAAGTAACTTGAAGCTCTCACCCTGCTCCACTTCAGCCCTGTCGATGAGAATGAGACCAGCCTTTCAAAGCATGGCTACAGATGTGAGTGCTACGGGTCGGTAGTTATTTAGACAGGTTACCTTGGTGTTCTAGGGCACAGGGACTATGGTGGTCTGCTTGAAAGATGTTGGTATTACAGACTCGGTTAGGGACAGGTTGAAAATGGTAGTTGGTCAGCGCATGCTCGGAGTACATGTCCTGGTAATCAGTCTGGCCCTGTGTCCTTGTGAATGTTGTCCTGTTTAAAGGTCTTACTCACATCGGCTACAGAGAGCGTGATCACACAGTAGTCTGGAACAGCTGATGCTCTCATGCATGTTTTAGTGTTGCTTGCCTCAAAGCGAGCATGAGGAAGGATGAGGAATGTGGAGGTTTAGCGTACCGATACCCTGAAATTATAAAAAGACAACTATTCATTGACTGCATAGGAATCATCTCCTACAGGCTTTGTTATAACTCATTCTGAGATCTGATGCATGCCTTCAGCTTTCACTAAATGATTATGACTCTCAAAAACATACATGCTTACGTCAATATCCTGACTGGTTTTAGATCGTAAATACCATTGTACACACCGTAGTTATTTATCAAGACAGCCATATAATTTTGAAAGCATAAAGCCAACCCGGATTCTCCATTCACAAACATCACAGCTTTTATTAACTAGCTAGCTACTGTACCTTGGGCAACAACTTGATAACGTTACCTGTCAAGCAGAAAACAGGCCATCTCTGCATCTGACTTCCCTTTTAGGGTCATAACTTCTCTCCAGTAATTCAAATGGTTACCTATATTTCAATCTCTTTTTTCCTCTTCCAGAAAGCCTTATCATCCAGGGTGTATCACGTCCGACCGTGATTGGGAGTCCCATAGGGCGGCGCACAATTGGCCCAGCGTTGTCCGTCTATGGCCGGGAAACTGTACATAAAAATGTGTTCTTTAACTGACTTGCCTAGTTAAATAAAAAATAAATAAAAAAATGTCTTTTTTTTTGGGCACCTGTATCCGCAACCAGTGGGGAGGGGTGGTTGCTTAAGAAATCCATCAATGTTGATTGGGCTCGGAAGAAGATGACCACGGCTCAGAGTGACTCTGCTCACAGGAAACCGGCTTTTCTTGACCAATAGGAAAACAGAAATTCTGAAGGCTCTTTTGTAAGGGCCCAAAGCATTCAAATAAATAAATGGTGAAACACTATCATCATAATGGGGTGGGGGGAATCCCTAACAAATACAAATAACACTGTTACTACAGATATATTATGTACTTTTTATGACATTATAATGCAAAAATTCTACACAATTCTCCGTTAATGAGTGCTGAGGTCACAGAGAAAAACAACCAGTCCACCATCATCTCCAAACTGTCCAGGAGATGGAGACAAAAGCTCCCTATTTATTTATTTAACCAGGCAAGTCAGTTAAGAACAAATTCTTATTTTCAATGACAGCCTAGGAACAGTGGGTTAACTGCCTGTTCAGGGGCAGAACGACAGATTTGTACCTTGTCAACTCGTGAATTTGAACTTGCAACCTTCCGGTTACTAGTCCAACGCTCTAACCACTAGGCTACCCTGCCGCCCCTATGTGACCATGCCTTTCTCTAATACTTCTCATTCAGACCCATGGGATCAATTGTACTACATTTGTTAACCTAAAAATGCTCCTTGGTCACCTAGTGACCACCCTCGATTAGAACCCAACCCTGCTGGTTTTTTTTCTGCCTCTGTGCTAGTAAACACCCTCGTTTAGATTCCAACGCTTCTATGCTTAGTCTGTCTCTGTGCTAGTGTCTACCCTCAGTTAGATTCCCACCCTGCTATTCTTAGTCTGTCTCTGTGCTAGCAACCAGTCTAGGTTAGATACCAACCCTGCTATTCTTAGTCTGTGCTATTGTGTGAGTTCTAAAATGTGTGTAGTGTTCTAGACTCTTTCCCTATATGATGCAGGTTTTGGGTTGTTCTAGTCTCTTTCCCTATATGATACAGGTGTTGGGTTGTTCTAGACTCTTTCCCTATATGATGCAGGTTTTGGGTTGTTCTAGTCTCTTTCCCTATATGATACAGGTGTTGGGTTGTTCTAGACTCTTTCCCTACATGATACAGGTGTTGGGTTGTTCTAGTCTCTTTCCCTATATGATACAGGTGTTGGGTTGTTCTAGAGTCTTTCCCTATATGATGCAGGTGGTGGTATAGAGTTACACTTTATAGAACCAGGAAATGACCCGTCACTGTAGAGTTTGAAAATAGGAAATTACCTTTAACTACAGGGTTCAACGTTATAAATGACTGGGTAATGGTGACAAATAGGATGAAATGTACATAATTAGTGGTCCCCTCATGCACAGGTTCCGTTCCTAACATAGTGTCTCCCTCTGCTCTTATGGTGCGGAGGCCTCTGGGCCTAACAGCCTTACAAATCATTCCTGTAGTCTCCTTCATATGTTTTTTCCTGTGTACAAATCTTGTGGAATATGATCAACTGTGATTATCCTCTGCGTTTGTGTTTTGGATGAAAGCTAGATTTGAGAGGGCATGACGAGTGTTGGTAGTTTTATGGATTTTTAGGTAGTAAATAAAGTTGTCTAGGGCATGGGGTGTCTGGTACACATAAGTAAAACATTTGTTTCTCAGTATTGTAGTTGTTCTCATGACGTTTCGTGTGATCTGTCTTTGGGTTTCCTGCTGCAGTAAGTCAGTGTTCTACAATGTTTTGAATTACTCAATTGTCTTTGATGTTTGATCCTCGATCTCCTGGTTTTTAGAACTATGTTGAATTCTTACTTCATTACTTTAAAAGCTGTACGCTCCGTGTTTTCTTACATTATCTGTCCACATGAAACCTACATGCAGTAAAGGAAACAGAGTCCTTCGGAGTTTAGTTCTGCATCATATGAGACGCTGACTACAGCTTGGGTTCCCATTGGGATGGACTAATGCATGGTAGTCTTTGATTATCAGTATTGCAGTTCAAATTATGAAGTCGTTTTAAATTCTTGTGATTTGTATGCTGCAGACTATTGGACTTGAGCCCGTTTCAGTTGCATAATGAGTCAGTTTATAACTGCATATTCCCGCGTATTAGTAGTAATAACTTGTTATTGGTTAGGATGTTGGCACTGGAGAGATATTGCAACAACAAAAGGAAGCCCAGAAAGTGTCTACGTCCAGATATGTTATTGTTATCTATTAACATGTCTAAGGAAGTAGGTGAAGAGACACAGTCAAGTCTCAGTTCCTGGTAAGGCCAGGCTAGTTTCTGTGGAACTACACAAGGGGAGAGACATGGAGTTCAACATTGAGGCGAGGACACCAATGGAAGAGAGAAGAAACCTCAGGAAAAGGCGGTTAAAGGGTTGTATCCCAACAACAATCTAACTGTTGTCTTATCTCTCACACACACACACACACACACACACACACACACACACACACACACACACACACACACACACACATACACACACACACACACACACACACACACACACACACACACACACACACACACACACACACACACACACACACACACACACACACACGTCCCTGCCCAACAAGGTTCTGGACTCAGGCTGGGCCACGATAACACAAAGAGGAGGAAAAGACTCAGTTCCTGCATAGCAACAGAGACGGATTGTTTATCCTTGACACAGAAGGAGGTGACTTAGTCGGAAGACATAAATCTATTCTGTGTGACCTGTATGTGTGTTATGGAGCTGTAGCATCCAGTTTGGGTGTAATACATTTAGTCCCTGCTTCCTTTGGTGTCCAACTGGATTTGTACCAGAACATAGAACCTAAAAAGTAGGAAGATCCCTCCTGAGCTCCAGAACATAGAACCTTACAAGTAGGAAGAACCCTCCTGAGCTCCATGTGATCTATCTTAATGGGTGTATGGATGAACACAAGGCCATTCTCCAGAAGTTGCTATGCTGCAAGCCTAAAAGTAACTGATACTGATAGGTTAAAGGACATTGGAGTGTTGGGGAGCAAAACTAGTACACTCTTAATAGTTTAATTGGTCTAGCCAGCAGTTAAAAATCTTTACAGCTGTATCTGGTCTCCATTACACTGAACCGTAATGTGCTGTGTGAATCATCCTACGCTGTGTGAATCGTAATGTGCTGTGTGAATCATCCTACGCTGTGTGAATCGTAATGTGCTGTGTGGATCATCCTACTTGGTGTGAATCGTAATGTGCTGTGTGAATCATCCTACGCTGTGTGAATCGTAATGTGCTGTGTGGATCATCCTACGCTGTGTGAATCGTAACGTGCTGTGTGGATCATCCTACGCTGTGTGAATCGTAATGTGCTGTGTGGATCATCCTATACTGTGTGAATCGTAACGTGCTGTGTGGATCATCCTAGGCTGTGTGAATCGTAACGTGCTGTGTGGATCATCCTACGCTGTGTGAATCATAATGTGCTGTGTGGATCATCCTACGCTGTGTGAAACGTAATGTGCTGTGTGGATCATCCTACGCTGTGTGAATCGTAATGTGCTGTGTGAATCATCCTACGCTGTGTGAATCGTAATGTGCTGTGTGAATCATCCTACGCTGTGTGAATCGTAATGTGCTGTGTGGATCATCTTACGCTGTGTGAATCGTAATGTGCTGTATGGATCATCCTACTCTTTATTTAACCCTTATTTTACCAGGTCAGTTGACTGAGAACACATTCTCATTTATAGTAACAACCTGGCGAATAGCTACAGGGGAGTGGAGGGGGAACAATGAGTGAATTGGAAGATGGGGATGATTAGGTGACCATGAAGATCAGATTGGGAATTTAACCAGGACAATGGGATAAACACCCCTACTCTTACGATAAGTGCCATGGGATCTATAGTGACCACAGAGAGTCAGGACACCCATTTAACTTCCCATCTGAAAGACGGCAACCTACACAGCAATGTCCCCAATCACTGCCCTGGGGTATTGGTATATTTTCTTTTGACCAGAGGAAAGAGTGCCACCTACTGGCCCTCCAACACCACTTCCAGCAGCATCTGGTCTCTCGTCCAGGGACCAACCAGGACCAACCCTGCTTAGCTTCAGAAGCAAGCCAGCAGTGGGATGCAGGGTGGTTTGCTGCTGGCTAAAGTGCTTGCCAAATGACAAGATATCCCATACTGGGAGTTGAACATCTGGGTGAAAACCAGGAATCCTAAAATCCTGACCATATGGAAAGATCCAGGCTGTGTAGATGGTAATGCGCTGTGTAGATGGTAATGCGCTGTGTAGATCGTAATGTGCTGTGTGGATCGTCCTGCGTTGTGTGGATCGTCCTGCGCTGTGTGGATCGTAATGCGCTGTGTGGATCGTCCTGCGTTGTGTGGATCGTCCTGCGCTGTGTGGATCGTAATGCGCTGTGTGGATTGTAATGCGCTGTGTGGATCGTCCTGCGCTGTGTGGATCATAATGCTCTGTGTGGATCATCCTGCGCTGTGTGGATCGTCCTGCGCTGTGTGGATCATAATGCTCTGTGTGGATCGTAATGCGCTGTGTGGATCGTCCTGCGCTGTGTGGATCGTAATGCGCTGTGTGGATCGTCCTGCGCTGTGTGGATCGTAATGCGCTGTGTGGATCAGATTGTAGGATTTTTTATGAATTTATTTGCAAATTATGGTGGAAAATAAGTATTTGGTCAATAACAAAAGTTTATCTCAAAACTTTGCCTTTGTTGGCAATGACAGAGGTCAAACGTTTTCTGTAAGTCTTCACAAGGTTTTCACACACTGTTGCTGGTATTTTGGCCCATTCCTCCATGCAGGTCTCCTCTAGAGCAGTGATGTTTTGGGGCTGTTGCTGGGCAACACGGACTTTCAACTCCCTTCAAAATGTTCTATGGGGTTGAGATCTGGAGACTGGCTAGGCCACTCCAGGACCTTGAAATGCTTCTTACGAAGCCACTCCTTCGTTGCTCAGGCGGTGTGTTTGGGATCATTGTCATGCTGAAACACCCAGCCATGTTTCATCTTCAATGCCCTTGCTGATGGAAGGAGGTTTTCACTCAAAATCTCACGACATACAAGGCCCCATTCATTCTTTCCTTCACACGGATCAGTCGTCCTAGTCCCTTTGCAGAAAAACAGCCCCAAAGCATGATGTTTCCACCGCCATGCTTCACAGTAGGTATGGTGTTCTTTGGATGCAACTCAGCATTCTTTGTCCTCCAAACACAAGGAGTTGAGTTTTTAACCAAAAAGTTATATTTTGGTTTCATCTGACCATTTGACTTTCTCCCAATCTTCTTCTGGATCATCCAAATGCTCTCTAGCAAACTTCTGACGGGCCTGGACATGTACTATCTTAAGCAGGGGGACACGTCTGGCACTGCAGGATTTGAGTCCCTGGCCGCGCAGTGTGTTACTGATGGTAGGCTTTGTTACTTTGGTGTCAGCTCTTGCAGGTCATTCACTAGGTCCCCCGTGTGGTTCTGGGATTTTTGCTCACCATTCTTGTGATCATTTTGACCCCACGGGCTGAGATCTTGCGTGGAGCCCCAGATCGAGGGAGATTATCAGTGGTCTTGTATGTCTTCCATTTCCTAATAATTGCTCCCACAGTTGATTTCTTCAAACCAAGCTGCTTACCTATTGCAGATCCAGTCTTCCCAGCCTGGTGCAGGTCTACAATTTTGTTTCTGGTGTCCTTTGACAGCTCTTTGGTCTTGGCCATAGTGGAGTTTGGAGTGTGACTGTTTGAGGTTGTGGACAGGTGTCTTTTATACTGATAACAAGTTCAAACAGGTGCCATTAATACAGATAACGAGTGGAGGACAGAGGAGCCTCTTAAAGAAGAAGTTACAGGTCTGTAAGAGCCAGAAATCTTGCTTGTTTGTAGGTGACCAAATACTTATTTTCCACCATAATTTGCAAATAAATTCATTAAAAATCCTACAATGTGATTTTCTGGATTTTTTTCTTAATTTTGTCTGTCATAGTTGAAGTGTACCTATGATGAAAATTACAGGCCTCTCTCATCTTTTTAAGTCAGAGAACTTGCACAATTGGTGGCTGACTAAATACCTTTTTGCCCCGCTGTATGGTGGAAACTCCTCCTAGCCAACGCCTCTACCAATCCAACGCTTTTTAGGCTTGTGGGAAGTAGTGAACGAGTGCACACTTACTTTAGGAGAATGGAGATATTATTGGGATATTCCCATAGCTTACTGTAGCTGTGGTGCTCCTGAGTGGCGCAGCGGTCTAAGGCACTGTATCTCAGTGCTAGAGGTGTCACTACAGACCCTGGTTCGATACCAGGCTGTATCACAACCGGCAGTGATTGGTAGCACACAATTGGCCCAGCTTTGTTAGGGTTTGGGCGGGGTAGGCCGTCATTGTAAAATGAGAATTTGTTCTTCCCTAGTTAAAAAAATAACAAATACTGTGCTTGCGAAAGTATTCACCCCCCTCTGCATTTTTCCTATTTTGTTGCCTTAAAACCTGGAATTCTATTTTTATTTTTTTAGGTTTGTATCATTTGATTTACACTTTAAAGATTGTGAAACAAACAAGAAATAAGACACACAAAAAAACAGAAAACTTGAGCGTGCATAATTATTCACCCCCCCCCCCCTCCAAAGCCAATACTTTGTAGAGCCACCTTTTTCAGCAATTAGAGCTGCAAGTCTCTTGGGGTATGTCTCTATAAGCTTGGAACATCTAGCCACTGGGATGTTTGCCCATTCTTCAAAGCAAAACTGCTCCAGCTCCTTCAAGTTGGATGGGTTCCACTGGTTTAGAGCAATCTTTAAGTCATACCACAGATTCTCAATTGGATTGAGGTCTGGGCTTTAAATGTTTCCTGTTAAACCACTCAAGTGTTGCTTTAGCAGTATGCTTAGGGTCATTGTCCTCCTGGAAGGTGATCCTCCGTCCCAGTCTTAAATCTCCGGAATCCTGAAACAGGTTTCTCTCAATAATTTCACTGTATTTAGCGCCATCAGTTATTCCTTCAATTCTGACCAGTTTCCCAGTCCCTGCCAATGAAAAACATCCCCACAGCATGATGCTGCCACCACCATGCTTCACTGTGGGGATGGTATTATCAGGGTGATGAGAGGTGTTGGGTTTGCGCCTGATATAGTGTTTTCCTTGCTGGCCAAAAAGCTAAATTTTAGTCTCATTTGACCAGAGTACCTTCTTCCTTATGTTGGGGGCGTCTCCCACATGCCTTTTTCTTTAAACAATGGCTTTTTTTCTGGACACTCTTCCATAAAGACCAGCTCTGTGGAGTGTACGGCTTAAAGTGGTCCTATGGACAGATACTCCAATCTCCGCTGTGGAGCTTTGCAGCTGCTTCAGGGTTATCTTTGCTCTCTTTGTTGCCTCTCTGATTAATGCCCTCCTTGCCTGGTCTGTGAGTTTTGGTGGGCGGCCCTCTCTTCGCTGGTTTGTTGTGGTGCCATATTCTTTCCATTTTTTAGTAATGGATTTAATGGTGCTCTGTGGGATGTTCAAAGTTCTGTTTTTATAACCCAACCCTGATCTCCACAACTTTGTCCCTGACCTGATTGGAGCTCCTTGGTCTTCATGGTGCCCCTTGCTTGGTGGTGCCACTTGCTTGGTGGTGCCCCTTGCTTAGTGGTGTTGCAGAGTCTGGTGCATTACCAGAACTGTCCTATATGCACTGAGATCATGTAACAGATCATGTGACAGATTGCACACAGGTGGACTTCATTTAACTAATTATGTGACTTCTGAAGGTAATTGGTTGCACCAGATCTTATTGAGGGGCTTCATAGCAAAGGGGGTGAATACATATACACGCACCACTTTTCAGTTTTTTTTATGTATATTTGTTTTTAAACAAGTTCTTTTTTTCATTTCACTTCACCAATTTGGACTATTTTGTGTCTGTCCATTACATGAAATCCAAATTAAAATCCATTTAAATTACAGGTTGTAATGCAACAAAATAGGAAAAACACCAAGGGGGTGAATACTTTAGCAAGGCACTATATGAGATGAGTAATGCAAAATATGTAAGCATTATTAAAGTGGCATTATTGTTGTTGTCCTTCATTATCTTTTTGGCCTTATTTTGAGTGCTGTAGGTGTCCTGGAGTGCAGGTAGTTTGCCCCCGGTGATGCGTTAGGCAGACCACTCTGGAGAGCCCTTCGGTTGTGTACCATGCGGTGATACAGCCTGACAGGATGCTCTCTCTTGGGCCTCTATAAAAGTTTGCACTGTTGCGCCTTCTTCGCCATATTGTCTGTGTTGGTGGACCATTTCAGTTTGTCAGTGTACTCCAAGGAACTTGAAGCTTTCCACCTTCTCCAATGAGGTCCCATCGATGTGGATAAGGGGGGGGGGGTGTTCCCTTTGCTGTTTCCTGAAGTCCACGATTATGTCCTTTGTTTTCTTGACGTTGAGTGAGAGGTTATTTTCCTGGCACCACACTCCCAGAGCCCTCACCTCCTCCCTGTAGGCCGTCTCCTCTGCTCGTCATTGTTGGTAATCAAGCCTACGATTAACTCCTTTGTTTTGTTGACGTTGATTAGAGGTTAATTTCCTGGCACCACACTCCCAGAGCCCTCACCTCTTCTTGTCATTGTTGGTAATCAAGCATAATACTGTTGTGTCATCTGCAAATTTGATGATTGAGTTGGAGGCGTGCTTGGCCACGCAGTCATGGGTGAACAGGGAGTACAGGAGGGGGCTGAGCGTGCACCCTTGTGGGGCCCCAGTGTTGAGGATCAGCAAAGTGGAGGTGTTGTTTCCTACCTTCACCACCTGGGGGTGGCCCGTCCTCCCTCCTCTCTCCCTCTCGTCCAGGCAGGATCAGAGAAACCCCACCCACTGGGGAGTCAAACCCGTCCAGTCAGATTGAGACCAAAAATATATATATATTGTTTATTTTAATGCTTGTCAGTGTTCCAAACAGGACAAATGTTGTCTTTTTACACTGTAAAACATTTCCTGTAACATGTACAGTACCTTACTGGCAAAAATTGGCAAGTAATTACATGGAATTGCAATGCCAAGCGTTGGTTGGAGTGGTGTAAAGCTCGCAGCCAATGGACTCTGGAGCAGTGTAAACGCGTTCCTCAAGGCAGTTTGGCGGATGTCAGGAAAACGCTACCTGCCCGAATGCATAGTGCCAACTGTAAAGTTTGGTGGAAGAGGAATAATGGTCTGGGGCTGTTTTTCATGGTTCGGGCCAGGCTCCTTAGTTCCAGTGGAAATCTTAATGCTACAGCATACAATGCAATTCTAGACAATTCTGTGCTTCCAACTTTGTGGCTATAGTTTGTTTTAGCATGCCAATGGCACAGTGAACAAAGCTAGGTCCATAAAGATATGGTTTGTCAAGATCTGGGTGGAAGAACTTGACTGGCCTCCACAGAGCCCTGACTTCAACCCCTATCGAACACCTTTGGAATGAATTGGTACGCCGACTGCAAGCCAGGTCTCACTAATGCTGAATGGAAGCAAGTCCACACTGTAATATTTCAACATCTAGAAGAGTGGAGGCTGTTATAGCAGCAATGTTCCAACATCTAGTGGAAAGCCTTCCCAGAAGAGTGGAGGCTGTTATAGCAGCAATGTTCCAACATCTAGTGGAAAGCCTTCCCAGAAGAGTGGAGGCTGTTATAGCAGCAATGTTCCAACATCTAGTGGAAAGCCTTCCCAGAAGAGTGGAGGCTGTTGGAACAGCAATGTTCCATCATCTAGTGGAAAGCCTTCCCAGAAGAGTGGAGGCTGTTTTAACAGCAATGTTCCATCATCTAGTGGAAAGCCTTCCCAGAAGAGTGGAGGCTGTTATAGCAGCAATGTTCCATCATTTAGTGGAAAGCCTTCCCAGAAGAGTGGAGGCTGTTATAGCAGCAATGTTCCATCATCTAGTGCAAAGCCTTCCCAGAAGCGTGGAGGCTGTTATAGCAGCAATGTTCCATCATCTAGTGGAAAGCCTTCCCAGAAGAGTGGAGGCTGTTATAGCAGCAATGTTCCATCATCTAGTGGAAAGCCTTCCCAGAAGAGTGGAGGCTGTTATAACAGCAATGTTCCATCATCTAGTGGAAAGCCTTCCCAGAAGAGTGGAGGCTGTTATAACAGCAATGTTCCATCATCTAGTGGAAAGCCTTCCCAGAAGAGTGGAGGCTGTTATAGCAGCAATGTTCCAACATCTAGTGGAAAGCCTTCCCAGAAGAGTGGAGGCTGTTATAGCAGCAATGTTCCATCATCTAGTGCAAAGCCTTCCCAGAAGAGTGGAGGCTGTTATAGCAGCAATGTTCCATCATCTAGTGCAAAGCCTTCCCAGAAGAGTGGAGGCTGTTATAACAGCAATGTTCCATCATCTAGTGGAAAGCCTTCCCAGAAGAGTGGAGGCTGTTATAACAGCAATGTTCCAACATCTAGTGGAAAGCCTTCCCAGAAGAGTGGAGGCTGTTATAGCAGCAATGTTCCAACATCTAGTGGAAAGCCTTCCCAGAAGAGTGGAGGCTGTTATAGCAGCAATGTTCCATCATCTAGTGCAAAGCCTTCCCAGAAGAGTGGTGTCACGTTCTGACCTTAGTTCCTTTTTTATGTCTCTATTTTGGTTTGGTCAGGGCGTGAGTTGGGGTGGGCATTCTATGTTTTTGTTCCATGTTTTGTATTTCTATGTCTTGGCTTTGGTATGGAACCCAATCAGAGGCAGCTGTCTATCGTTGTCTCTGATGGAGAACCATACTTAGGTAGCCTGTTCCCACCTGTGTTTGTGGGTAGTTGTTTCCTGTTTTGTGTTGTTCACCTGATAGGACTGTTTCGTTTGTTATTTTGATTTCATTATTCAGTTTAATAAATTTAACGTGGACACGTACTACGCTGCATTTTGGTGCCTATTCCTCATCCGACAAAGAAAGAAGACAATCGTTACAAGTGGAGGCTGTTATAGCAGCAAAGTGGGACCAACTCCGTGTGTGTGTGTGTGTGTGGAGGCTGTTATAGCAGCAAAGAGTGGGACCAACTCCGTGTGTGTGTGTGTGTGTGTGTGTGTGTGTGTGTGTGTGTGTGTGTGTGTGTGTGTGTGTGTGTGTGTGTGTGTGTGTGTGTGTGTGTGTGTGTGTGTGTGTGTGTGTGTGTTATAGCAGGCTGTTATAGCAGCAAAGTGGGACCAACTCCGTGTGTGTGTGTGTGTGTGTGTGGAGGCTGTTATAGCAGCAAAGAGTGGGACCAACTCCGTGTGTGTGTGTGTGTGTGTGTGTGTGTGTGTGTGTGTGTGTGTGTGTGTGTGTGTGTGTGTGTGTGTGTGTATGTGTGTGTGTGTGTGTGTGTGTGTGTGTGTGTGTGGAGGCTGTTATAGCAGCAAAGTGGGACCAACTCCGTGTGTGTGTGTGTGTGTGTGTGTGTGTGTGTGTGTGTGTGTGTGTGTGTGTGTGTGTGTGTGTGTGCGTGTGTGTGTGTGGAGGCTGTTATAGCAGCAAAGTGGGACCAACTCCGTGTGTGTGTGTGTGTGTGTGTGTGTGTGTGGAGGCTGTTATAGCAGCAAAGTGGGACCAACTCCGTGTGTGTGTGTGTGTGTGTGTGTGTGTGTGTGTGTGTGTTATAGCAGGCTGTTATAGCAGCAAAGTGGGACCAACTCCGTGTGTGTGTGTGTGTGTGTGTGTGTGTGTGTGTGTGTGTGTGTGTGTGTGTGTGTGTGTGTGTGTGTGTGTGTGTGTGTGTGTGTGTGTGTGTGTGTGTGTGGAGGCTGTTATAGCAGCAAAGAGTGGGACCAACTCCGTGTGTGTGTGTGTGTGTGTGTGTGTGTGTGTGTGTGTGTGTGTGTGTGTGTGTGTGTGTGTGTGTGTGTGTGTGTGTGTGTGTTATAGCAGGCTGTTATAGCAGCAAAGTGGGACCAACTCCGTGTGTGTGTGTGTGTGTGTGTGGAGGCTGTTATAGCAGCAAAGAGTGGGACCAACTCCGTGTGTGTGTGTGTGTGTGTGTGTGTGTGTGTGTGTGTGTGTGTGTGTGTGTGTGTGTGTGTGTGTGTGTGTGTGTGTGTGTGTGTGTATGTGTGTGTGTGTGTGTGTGTGTGTGTGTGTGTGTGGAGGCTGTTATAGCAGCAAAGTGGGACCAACTCCGTGTGTGTGTGTGTGTGTGTGTGTGTGTGTGTGTGTGTGTGTGTGTGTGTGTGTGTGTGTGTGTGTGCGTGTGTGTGTGTGGAGGCTGTTATAGCAGCAAAGTGGGACCAACTCCGTGTGTGTGTGTGTGTGTGTGTGTGTGTGTGTGGAGGCTGTTATAGCAGCAAAGTGGGACCAACTCCGTGTGTGTGTGTGTGTGTGTGTGTGTGTGTGTGTGTGTGTGTGTGTGTGTGTGTGTGTTATAGCAGGCTGTTATAGCAGCAAAGTGGGACCAACTCCGTGTGTGTGTGTGTGTGTGTGTGTGTGTGTGTGTGTGTGTGTGTGTGTGTGTGTGTGTGTGTGTGTGTGTGTGTGTGTGTGTGTGTGTGGAGGCTGTTATAGCAGCAAAGTGGGACCAACTCCGTGTGTGTGTGTGTGTGTGTGTGTGTGTGTGTGTGTGTGTTATAGCAGGCTGTTATAGCAGCAAAGTGGGACCAACTCCGTGTGTGTGTGTGTGTGTGTGTGTGTGTGTGTGTGTGTGTGTGTGTGTGGAGGCTGTTATAGCAGCAAAGTGGGACCAACTCCGTGTGTGTGTGTGTGTGTGTGTGTGTGTGTGTGTGTGTGTGTGTGTGTGTGTGTGTGTGTGTGGAGGCTGTTATAGCAGCAAAGTGGGACCAACTCCGTGTGTGTGTGTGTGTGTGTGTGTGTGTGTGTGTGTGTGTGTGTGTGTGTGTGTGTGGAGGCTGTTATAGCAGCAAAGTGGGACCAACTCCGTGTGTGTGTGTGTGTGTGTGTGTGTGTGTGTGTTATAGCAGGCTGTTATAGCAGCAAAGTGGGACCAACTCCGTGTGTGTGTGTGTGTGTGTGTGGAGGCTGTTATAGCAGCAAAGTGGGACCAACTCCGTGTGTGTGTGTGTGTGTGTGTGTGTGTGTGTGTGTGTGTGTGTGTGTGTGTGTGTGTGTGTGTGTGTGTGTGTGTGTGTGTGTGTGGAGGCTGTTATAGCAGCAAAGTGGGACCAACTCCGTGTGTGTGTGTGTGTGTGTGTGTGTGTGTGTGTGTGTGTGTGTGTGTGTGTGTGTGTGTGTGGAGGCTGTTATAGCAGCAAAGTGGGACCAACTCCGTGTGTGTGTGTGTGTGTGTGTGTGTGGAGGCTGTTATAGCAGCAAAGTGGGACCAACTCCGTGTGTGTGTGTGTGTGTGTGTGTGTGTGTGTGTGTGTGTGTGTGTGTGTGTGTGTGTGTGTGTGTGTGTGTGTGTGTGTGTGTGTGGAGGCTGTTATAGCAGCAAAGTGGGACCAACTCCGTGTGTGTGTGTGTGTGTGTGTGTGTGTGTGTGTGTGTGTGTGTGTGTGTGTGTGTGTGTGTGTGTGTGTGTGTGTGTGTGTGTGTGTGTGTGTGTGTGTGGAGGCTGCCAGCAAAGTGGGACCAACTCCGTGTGTGTGTGTGTGTGTGTGTGTGTGTGTGTGTGTGTGTGTGTGTGTGGAGGCTGTTATAGCAGCAAAGTGGGACCAACTCCGTGTGTGTGTGTGTGTGTGTGTGTGTGTGTGTGTGTGTGTGTGTGTGTGTGTGTGTGTGTGTGTGTGTGTGTGTGTGTGTGTGTGTGTGTGTGTGTGTGGAGGCTGTTATAGCAGCAAAGTGGGACCAACTCCGTGTGTGTGTGTGTGTGTGTGTGTGTGTGTGTGTGTGTGTGTGTGTGTGTGTGTGTGTGTGTGTGTGTGTGTGTGTGTGTGTGTGTGTGTGGAGGCTGTTATAGCAGCAAAGTGGGACCAACTCCGTGTGTGTGTGTGTGTGTGTGTGTGTGTGTGTGTGTGTGTGGAGGCTGTTATAGCAGCAAAGTGGGACCAACTCCGTGTGTGTGTGTGTGTGTGTGTGTGTGTGTGTGTGTGTGGAGGCTGTTATAGCAGCAAAGTGGGACCAACTCCGTGTGTGTGTGTGTGTGTGTGTGTGTGTGTGTGTGTGTGTGTGTGTGTGTGGAGGTTGTTATAGCAGCAAAGTGGGACCAACTCCGTGTGTGTGTGTGTGTGTGTGTGTGTGTGTGTGTGTGTGTGTGTGTGTGTGGAGGTTGTTATAGCAGAAAAGAGAGGGACCAACTCCATATTAATGCCCATGATTTTGGAATGAGATGTTCGACGAGCAGATGCAAATTGGGAAAATATACGACGACATTCTTATTCAGAGCAATAAGACAGGTAATATTAAAACAATATTATAACAAGATGATTTCATTTATTTAGTGAGAAGAGTGAAAATATATTTATTTTCATCTTTGGATTGTAAAATAATTAGAAATAGGCATCAGCAGCAGCGTCGTCTGGGTTTAGATCATCATTGTAAAACAGAAATGTGACGTACCTAGTTAAATATATATATATATTTTTTTTTAACATCTCAAATAATTAGATGTAGTCATCTATTTCCTACTATTTATTTCATTTCCATGACAATTTTAAGAATGCATTCCTCACTTTTTCTGACTGATGATTTCATACTCGCGAAATCGCCTACGACAAGTTAGGATGGGCTACGTTCCATCTCATTTCATTGGACCTACTGTACTTCACAGTAGTAAGTGTATAAACTCAAGTATTTTCCTCTATGCTCTGAAGTAGAATGGTAGAACAGACCATTGAAGTTTGTAGGTTGACAGAAATGTCACATTTCTCAAGTAGACAATATTTCATTTATCAGCATAATACATATCACAACTAATTTAGAATACATTCCTTTTCTGGCCTTGATGAGTTTTATTCCCGAGGTAGCCATACAACAAATTAACATGCGCATCTCAATTAATTGGGCCTATTAGATAGGCTATTATATTTGATAGTTTTCGCTCTAGCCTAGCATAGCCTAGCCTACAGTATATGCATCCAACAGGGAGCGCAGTTTACAACACACAGTACAATTCTTTATGACCGTTGATCTTTTGCATTGAAATGTGTAGGTTACCACTGTAAGTAGACCTACTGTAGTTTTTGTTTCTTTCCTCAACAATTCAGAAATGGTCAGGTGTCAAAAGTCACCGGAAAAGAAAACGTTCTGCCAAAGACAATTGACCAAGTTCACCATTGCTATTTCCTGTAGATACTCTCTGTAGATACTGTCTGTAGATACTGTCTGTAGATACTGTCTGTAGATTCTGTCTGTAGATTCTGTCTGTAGATTCTGTCTGTAGATACTGTCTGTAGATACTGTCTATAGATACTGTCTGTAGATACTGTCTGTAGATTCTGTCTGTAGATACTGTCTGTAGATTCTGTCTGTATATTCTGTCTGTAGATACTGTCTGTAGATACTGTCTGTAGATACTGTCTATAGATACTGTCTGTAGATACTGTCTGTAGATTCTGTCTGTAGATACTCTCTGTAGATACTGTCTGTAGATACTGTCTGTAGATACTGCCTATAGATACTGTCTGTAGATACTGTCTGTAGATACTGTCTGTAGATTCTGTCTGTAGATTCTGTCTGTAGATTCTGTCTGTAGATACTGTCTGTAGATACTGTCTATAGATACTGTCTGTAGATACTGTCTGTAGATTCTGTCTGTAGATACTGTCTGTAGATTCTGTCTGTATATTCTGTCTGTAGATACTGTCTGTAGATACTGTCTGTAGATACTGTCTATAGATACTGTCTGTAGATACTGTCTGTAGATTCTGTCTGTAGATACTGTCTGTAGATTCTGTCTGTATATTCTGTCTGTAGATACTGTCTGTAGATACTGTCTGTAGATACTGTCTATAGATACTGTCTGTAGATACTGTCTGTAGATTCTGTCTGTAGATACTCTCTGTAGATACTCTCTGTAGATACTGTCTGTAGATACTGCCTATAGATACTGTCTGTAGATACTGTCTGTAGATACTGTCTGTAGATTCTGTCTGTAGATTCTGTCTGTAGATTCTGTCTGTAGATACTGTCTGTAGATACTGTCTATAGATACTGTCTGTAGATACTGTCTGTAGATTCTGTCTGTAGATACTGTCTGTAGATTCTGTCTGTATATTCTGTCTGTAGATACTGTCTGTAGATACTGTCTGTAGATACTGTCTATAGATACTGTCTGTAGATACTGTCTGTAGATTCTGTCTGTAGATACTGTCAGTAGATTCTGTCTGTAGATACTGTCTATAGATACTGTCTGTAGATACTGTCTGTAGATTCTGTCTGTAGATACTGTCTGTAGATACTGTCTGTAGATACTGTCTGTAGATACTGTCTGTAGATAATGTCTGTAGATTCTGTCTGTAGATACTGTCTGTAGATTCTGTCTGTAGATACTGTCTGTAGATACTGTCTATAGATACTGTCTGTAGATACTGTCTGTAGATTCTGTCTGTAGATACTGTCAGTAGATACTGTCAGTAGATTCTGTCTGTAGATACTGTCTATAGATACTGTCTGTAGATACTGTCTGTAGATACTGTCTATAGATACTGTCTGTAGATTCTGTCTGTAGATACTGTCTGTAGATACTGTCTGTAGATTCTGTCTGTAGATTCTGTCTGTAGATTCTGTCTGTAGATACTGTCTGTAGATTCTGTCTGTAGATACTGTCAGTAGATTCTGTCTGTAGATACTGTCTATAGATACTGTCTATAGATACTGTCTGTAGATTCTGTCTGTAGATACTGTCTGTAGATACTGTCTATAGATACTGTCTGTAGATTCTGTCTGTAGAAACTGTCTGTAGATACTGTCTGTAGATACTGTCTGTAGATACTGTCTGTAGATACTGTCTATAGATACTGTCTGTAGATACTGTCTGTAGATACTGTCTGTAGATTCTGTCTATAGATACTGTTAGTAGATTCTGTCTGTAGATTCTGTATGTAGATTCTGTCAGTAGATTCTGTCTGTAGATTCTGTCTGTAGATTCTGTCTGTAGATACTGTCTGTAGATTCTGTCTGTAGATACTGTCAGTAGATTCTGTCTGTAGATACTGTCTATAGATACTGTCTATAGATACTGTCTGTAGATTCTGTCTGTAGATACTGTCTGTAGATACTGTCTATAGATACTGTCTGTAGATTCTGTCTGTAGAAACTGTCTGTAGATACTGTCTATAGATACTGTCTGTAGATACTGTCTGTAGATACTGTCTGTAGATACTGTCTGTAGATACTGTCTATAGATACTGTCTGTAGATACTGTCTGTAGATACTGTCTGTAGATACTGTCTGTAGATTCTGTCTGTAGATTCTGTCTGTAGATACTGTCTGTAGATTCTGTCTGTAGATTCTGTCAGTAGATTCTGTCAGTAGATTCTGTCTGCAGATTCTGTCAGTAGATTCTGTCTGTCAATACTGTCAGTAGATACTGTCAGTAGATTCTGTCTGTAGATACTGTCAGTAGATTCTGTCTGTAGATACTGTCTGTAGATACTGTCTGTAGATACTGTCTATAGATACTGTCTGTAGATACTGTCTGTAGATACTGTCTGTAGATACTGTCTGTAGATTCTGTCTATAGATACTGTCTGTAGATACTGTCTATAGATACTGTCTGTAGATACTGTCTGTAGATTCTGTCTGTAGATAGTATCTACAGACAGTATCTATAGACAGTGTCTTTTTTCTCTATTTCCAGTAGATACTGTCTGTAGATTCTGTCTGTAGATTCTGTCTGTAGATACTGTCTGTAGATACTGTCTGTAGATACTGTCTATAGATACTGTCAGTAGATACTGTCTGTAGATTCTGTCTGTAGATTCTGTCAGTAGATACTGTCAGTAGATTCTGTCTGTAGATACTGTCAGTAGATTCTGTCTGTAGATACTGTCTGTAGATACTGTCTGTAGATTCTGTCTGTAGATACTGTCTGTAGATACTGTCTGTAGATACTGTCTGTAGATTCTGTCTATAGATTATGTCTGTAGATACTGTCTGTAGATTCTGTCTGTAGATACTGTCTGTAGATTCTGTCTGTAGATACTGTCTGTAGATACTGTCTGTAGATACTGTCTGTAGATACTGTCTATAGATACTGTCTATAGATACTGTCTATAGATACTGTCTGTAGATACTGTCTGTAGATTATGTCTGTAGATACTGTCTGTAGATACTGTCTGTAGATACTGTCTGTAGATACTGTCTGTAGATTATGTCTGTAGATTCTGTCAGTAGATTCTGTCTGTAGATACTGTCTGTAGATACTGTCTGTAGATACTGTCTATAGATACTGTCTTGGCCTAATTCCAATATTTCCAAAGTACAGTATACAGCAAATAAGGTGTCACCATAAAAGGTTGAATGATGTGTGTTTTTCAGGCGGATTAAAATGCTCGTTCAAGCGGCAACACTTTTTTTGACCTGATTTATAACGGGAAACGTGTGTGTATGACGTGCGCCAAGTTTATAAATCTCAATATTTTTTGGTATGCGCTTATAAACTCAGCAAAAAAAAAAACGTCCTCTCACTGTCAATTGTGTTAACTTTCAACAAACTTAACATGTGTAAATAAAGATTCAACAACTGAGACATAAACTGAATAAGTTCCACAGACATTTGGCTAACAGAAATTGAATAATGTGTCCCTGAACATAGGGGGGTCAAAATCTAAAGTAACAGTCAGTATCTGGTGTGGCCACCAGCTGCATTAAGTACTGTCCTAAGTTCTCATCTCCTCTTCATGGACTGCACCAGATTTGCCAGTTCTTGCTGTGGGATGTTACCTCACTCTTCCACCAAGGCACCTGCAAGTTCCCGGACATTTCTGGGGGTAATGGCCCTAGCCCTTACCCTCCGATCCAACAGGTCCTAGATGTGCTCAATGGGATTGAGATCCGGGCTCTTCACTGGCCATTTGCAGAACACTGACATTCCTGTCTTGCAGGAAATCACACACAGAACGAGCAGAATGGCTGGTGGCATCGTCATGCTGGAGGGTCATGTCAGGAAGGGCCTGCAGGAAGGGTACCACATGAGGGAGGAGGATGTCTTCCCTGTAACGCACAGCGTTGAGATTGCCTGCAATGACAACAACCTCAGTCCGATGATGCTGTGACACAATGCCCCAGACCATGACGGACCCTCCACCTCCAAATCGATTCAGAGTGTGTGTACCTAACAGAGTGTGTGTACCTAACAGAGTGTGTGTACCTAACAAAGTGTGTGTACCTAACAGAGTGTGCGTACCTGAGGGTGCGTACCTGAGGGTGCGTACCTGAGGGTGTATATCTGAGGGTGTCAGATATCCAAACTGCTGGATTTCGATGGGGATTCCTTTAGTGCGTGCGTCAATCGACTCTATAAGTATCGCCTTGTAATAAACATTGGAGAAGGCATGCTACCAGAGAGGCTTATATAGCTAGATAGCTCCTCTACTGGTGCCAAAATTGAGGGTGTCAGCAAATATACTTAAAAGTTTACCCTGTTCAGCTATGGCAATGATACTTATAGGTGTCCCCTTTCATCTGTGTCTGGTGTTCGCTAGTTACTGGCTAGCCAGGTCTTCACCTGTGTCTGGTGTTAGCTATTTACTGGCTAGCCAAGTCTTCACCTGTGTCTGGTGTTAGCTATTTACTGGCTAGCCAGGTCTTCACCTGTGTCTGGTGTTAGCTATTTACTGGCTAGCCAAGTCTTCATCTGTGTCTGGTGTTCGCTAGTTACTGGCTAGCCAGGTCTTCATCTGTGTCTGGTGTTCGCTAGTTACTGGCTAGCCAGGTCTTCACCTGTGTCTGGTGTTAGCTATTTACTGGCTAGCCAGGTCTTCACCTGTGTCTGGTGTTAGCTATTTACTGGCTAGCCAGGTCTTCACCTGTGTCTGGTGTTAGCTATTTACTGGCTAGCCAGGTCTTCAACTAGCATGGAACAAAACAAGGGGAAGGTTGTTCAAAACTGACGCAGTTGTCAAGTTTTCTACCAAACCAAACAGGTGGTTGATCGGCGAAATGAAACTTTGGACGTTATTGATCACGTGCTTCTGATAAAGTGATACAGGCATCGGCACACTGCTTAGTGATTTGGACGCTCCGGTATCAAACACAACATCACTACAACTCAATGCATCCAAATTGGCGTTTCAAAGAGCTGTTAGTCAAGTCGAGCTCATGAATATAAGCTCCCTCACACACTCAGCCTCTCTTTTCAAACTTCCTGGTAGTTAACCATGACAGAAAAAGTACTTTTCAGAATGACTGTTCAGGACCTTCCAATTGTTCAGTATTTAGCAATCATAACAAGAGTCTGGTAGCATCAGTTGTGATGTGTGTATAGTATGAATTTACACTATATATACAAAAGTATGTGGACAGCCCTTCAAATTAGTCGATTCGGTTATTTCAGCAACACCCGTTACTGACGGGGGTATAAAATTGATCATCTCCATAGACAGACTGGCATTAGAATGGCCTTACTGATGTTGAGAACATCAGGATAGGTCTGTAGGTGTTGTAGTTAGAGAGAACTGATGTTGACACCATCAGGATAGGTCTGTAGGTGTTGTAGTTAGAGAGAACTGATGTTGACACCATCAGGATAGGTCTGTAGGTGTTGTAGTTAGAAATAACTGATGTTTATCAGGATAGGTCTGTAGATGTTGTAGTTAGAGAGAACTGATGTTGACACCATCAGGATAGGTCTGTAGGTGTTGTAGTTAGAGAGAACTGATGTTGACACCATCAGGATATGTCTGTAGGTGTTGTAGTTAGAGAGAACCGACGTTGACACCATCAGGATAGGTCTGTAGGTGTTGTAGTTAGAGAGAACTGACGTTGACACCATCAGGATAGGTCTGTAGGTGTTGTAGTTAGAGAGAACTGATGTTGACACCATCAGGATAGGTATGTAGGTGTTGTAGTTAGAGAGAACCGACGTCGACACCATCAGGATAGGTCTGTAAGTGTTGTAGTTAGAGAGAACTGACGTTGACACCATCAGGATAGGTCTGTAGGTGTTGTATTTAGAGAGAACTGATGTTGACACCATCAGGATAGGTCTGTAGATGTTGTAGTTAGAGAGAACTGATGTTGACACCATCAGGATAAGTCTGTAGGTGTTGTAGTTAGAGAGAACCGACGTTGACACCATCAGGATAGGTCTGTAGGTGTTGTAGTTAGAGAGAACCGATGTTGACACCATCAGGATAGGTCTGTAGGTGTTGTAGTTAGAGACAACTGATGTTGACACCATCAGGATAGGTCTGTAGGTGTTGTAGTTAGAGAGAACTGACGTTGACACCATCAGGATAGGTCTGTAGGTGTTGTAGTTAGAGAGAACCGACGTTGACACCATCAGGATAGGTCTGTAGGTGTTGTAGTTAGAGAGAACCGACGTTGATACCATCAGGATAGGTCTGTAGGTGTTGTAGTTAGAGAGAACTGATGTTGACACCATCAGGATAGGTCTGTAGGTGTTGTAGTTAGAGAGAACTGATGTTGACACCATCAGGATAGGTCTGTAGGTGTTGTAGTTAGAGAGAACTGATGTTGACACCATCAGGATAGGTCTGTAGGTGTTGTAGTTAGAGAGAACCGATGTTGACACCATCAGGATAGGTCTGTAGGTGTTGTAGTTAGAGACAACTGATGCTGACACCATCAGGATAGGTCTGTAGGTGTTGTAGTTAGAGAGAACCGACGTTGACACCATCAGGATAGGTCTGTAGGTGTTGTAGTTAGAGACAACTGATGTTGACACCATCAGGATAGGTCTGTAGGTGTTGTAGTTAGAGAGAACTGATGTTGACACCATCAGGATAGGTCTGTAGGTGTTGTAGTTAGAGAGAACTGATGTTGACACCATCAGGATAGGTCTGTAGGTGTTGTAGTTAGAGAGAACTGATGTTGACACCATCAGGATAGGTCTGTAGGTGTTGTAGTTAGAGACAACTGATGTTGACACCATCAGGATAGGTCTGTAGGTGTTGTAGTTAGAGACAACTGATGTTGACACCATCAGGATAGGTCTGTGGGTGTTGTAGTTAGAGAGAACCGACGTTGACACCATCAGGATAGGTCTGTAGGTGTTGTAGTTAGAGAGAACTGATGTTGACACCATCAGGATATGTCTGTAGGTGTTGTAGTTAGAGAGAACCGACGTTGACACCATCAGGATAGGTCTGTAGGTGTTGTAGTTAGAGAGAACTGACGTTGACACCATCAGGATAGGTCTGTAGGTGTTGTAGTTAGAGAGAACTGATGTTGACACCATCAGGATAGGTATGTAGGTGTTGTAGTTAGAGAGAACCGACGTCGACACCATCAGGATAGGTCTGTAAGTGTTGTAGTTAGAGAGAACTGACGTTGACACCATCAGGATAGGTCTGTAGGTGTTGTATTTAGAGAGAACCGACGTTGACACCATCAGGATAGGTCTGTAGGTGTTGTAGTTAGAGAGAACCGACGTTGACACCATCAGGATAGGTCTGTAGGTGTTGTAGTTAGAGAGAACCGACGTTGACACCATCAGGATAGGTCTGTAGGTGTTTGTAGTTAGAGAGAACCGACGTTGACACCATCAGGATAGGTCTGTAGGAGTTGTAGTTAGAGAGAACTGATGTTGACACCATCAGGATAGGTCTGTAGGTGTTGTAGTTAGAGAGAACTGATGTTGACACCATCAGGATAGGTCTGTAGGTGTAGTAGTTAGAGAGAACCGGCGTTGACACCATCAGGATAGGTCTGTAGGTGTTGTAGTTAGAGAGAAATGATGTTGACACCATCAGGATAGGTCTGTAGATGTTGTAGTTAGAGAGAACTGATGTTGACACCATCAGGATAAGTCTGTAGGTGTTGTAGTTAGAGAGAACCGACGTTGACACCATCAGGATAGGTCTGTAGGTGTTGTAGTTAGAGAGAACCGATGTTGACACCATCAGGATAGGTCTGTAGGTGTTGTAGTTAGAGACAACTGATGTTGACACCATCAGGATAGGTCTGTAGGTGTTGTAGTTAGAGAGAACTGACGTTGACACCATCAGGATAGGTCTGTAGGTGTTGTAGTTAGAGAGAACCGACGTTGACACCATCAGGATAGGTCTGTAGGTGTTGTAGTTAGAGAGAACCGACGTTGACACCATCAGGATAGGTCTGTAGGTGTTGTAGTTAGAGAGAACTGATGTTGACACCATCAGGATAGGTCTGTAGGTGTTGTAGTTAGAGAGAACTGATGTTGACACCATCAGGATAGGTCTGTAGGTGTTGTAGTTAGAGAGAACTGATGTTGACACCATCAGGATAGGTCTGTAGGTGTTGTAGTTAGAGAGAACCGATGTTGACACCATCAGGATAGGTCTGTAGGTGTTGTAGTTAGAGACAACTGATGCTGACACCATCAGGATAGGTCTGTAGGTGTTGTAGTTAGAGAGAACCGACGTTGACACCATCAGGATAGGTCTGTAGGTGTTGTAGTTAGAGAGAACTGATGTTGACACCATCAGGATAGGTCTGTAGGTGTTGTAGTTAGAGAGAACTGATGTTGACACCATCAGGATAGGTCTGTAGGTGTTGTAGTTAGAGAGAACTGATGTTGACACCATCAGGATAGGTCTGTAGGTGTTGTAGTTAGAGAGAACTGATGTTGACACCATCAGGATAGGTCTGTAGGTGTTGTAGTTAGAGACAACTGATGTTGACACCATCAGGATAGGTCTGTAGGTGTTGTAGTTAGAGACAACTGATGTTGACACCATCAGGATAGGTCTGTGGGTGTTGTAGTTAGAGAGAACCGACGTTGACACCATCAGGATAGGTCTGTAGGTGTTGTAGTTAGAGAGAACTGATGTTGACACCATCAGGATATGTCTGTAGGTGTTGTAGTTAGAGAGAACCGACGTTGACACCATCAGGATAGGTCTGTAGGTGTTGTAGTTAGAGAGAACTGACGTTGACACCATCAGGATAGGTCTGTAGGTGTTGTAGTTAGAGAGAACTGATGTTGACACCATCAGGATAGGTATGTAGGTGTTGTAGTTAGAGAGAACCGACGTCGACACCATCAGGATAGGTCTGTAAGTGTTGTAGTTAGAGAGAACTGACGTTGACACCATCAGGATAGGTCTGTAGGTGTTGTATTTAGAGAGAACCGACGTTGACACCATCAGGATAGGTCTGTAGGTGTTGTAGTTAGAGAGAACCGACGTTGACACCATCAGGATAGGTCTGTAGGTGTTGTAGTTAGAGAGAACCGACGTTGACACCATCAGGATAGGTCTGTAGGTGTTGTAGTTAGAGAGAACCGACGTTGACACCATCAGGATAGGTCTGTAGGAGTTGTAGTTAGAGAGAACTGATGTTGACACCATCAGGATAGGTCTGTAGGTGTTGTAGTTAGAGAGAACTGATGTTGACACCATCAGGATAGGTCTGTAGGTGTAGTAGTTAGAGAGAACCGGCGTTGACACCATCAGGATAGGTCTGTAGGTGTTGTAGTTAGAGAGAACTGATGTTGACACCATCAGGATAGGTCTGTAGGTGTTGTAGTTAGAGAGAACTGACGTTGACACCATCAGGATAGGTCTGTAGGTGTTGTAGTTAGAGAGAACTGATGTTTATCAGGATAGGTCTGTAGGTGTAGTAGTTAGAGAGAACCGGCGTTGACACCATCAGGATAGGTCTGTAGGTGTTGTAGTTAGAGAGAACTGATGTTGACACCATCAGGATAGGTCTGTAGGTGTTGTAGTTAGAGAGAACTGACGTTGACACCATCAGGATAGGTCTGTAGGTGTTGTAGTTAGAGAGAACTGATGTTTATCAGGATAGGTCTGTAGGTGTTGTAGTTAGAGAGAACTGATGTTGACACCAACAGGATAGGTCTGTAGGTGTTGTAGTTAGAGAGACCTGATGTTGACACCATCAGGATAGGTCTGTAGGTGTTGTAGTTAGAGAGAACTGACATTGACACCATCAGGATAGGTCTGTAGGTGTTGTAGTTAGAGAGAACCGACGTTGACACCATCAGGATAGGTCTGTAGGTGTTGTAGTTAGAGAGAACCGACGTTGACACCATCAGGATAGGTCTGTAGGTGTTGTAGTTAGAGAGAACCGACGTTGACACCATCAGGATAGGTCTGTAGGTGTTGTAGTTAGAGACAACTGATGTTGACACCATCAGGATAGGTCTGTAGATGTTGTAGTTAGAGAGAACTGATGTTGACACCATCAGGATAGGTCTGTAGGTGGTGTAGTTAGAGAGAACTGATGTTGACACCATCAGGATAGGTCTGTAGGTGTTGTAGTTAGAGAGAACTGATGTTGACACCATGAGGATAGGTCTGTAGGTGTTGTATTTAGAGAGAACCGACGTTGACACCATCAGGATAGGTCTGTAGGTGTTGTAGATAGAGAGAACCGACGTTGACACCATCAGGATAGGTCTGTAGGTGTTGTAGTTAGAGAGAACCGACGTTGACACCATCAGGATAGGTCTGTAGGTGTTGTAGTTAGAGAGAACCGACATTGACACCATCAGGATAGGTCTGTAGGTGTTGTAGTTAGAGAGAACCGACGTTGACACCATCAGGATAGGTCTGTAGGTGTTGTAGTTAGAGAGAACTGATGTTGACACCATCAGGATAGGTCTGTAGGTGTTGTAGTTAGAGAGAACTGATGTTGACACCATCAGGATAGGTCTGTAGGTGTTGTAGTTAGAGAGAACTGATGTTGACACCATCAGGATAGGTCTGTAGGTGTTGTAGTTAGAGAGAACTGATGTTGACACCATCAGGATAGGTATGTAGGTGTTGTAGTTAGAGAGAACTGATGTTGACACCATCAGGATAGGTCTGTAGGTGTTGTAGTTAGAGAGAACTGATGTTGACACCATCAGGATAGGTCTGTAGGTGTTGTAGTTAGAGACAACTGATGTTGACACCATCAGGATAGGTCTGTAGGTGTTGTAGTTAGAGAGAACTGATGATGACACCATCAGGATAGGTCTGTAGGTGTTGTAGTTAGAGAGAACCGACGTTGCCACCATCAGGATAGGTCTGTAGGTGTTGTAGTTAGAGAGAACTGATGTTGACACCATCAGGATAGGTCTGTAGGTGTTGTAGTTAGAGAGAACCGACGTTGCCACCATCAGGATAGGTCTGTAGGTGTTGTAGTTAGAGACAACTGATGTTGACACCATCAGGATAGGTCTGTAGGTGTTGTAGTTAGAGAGAACCGACGTTGACACCATCAGGATAGGTCTGTAGGTGTTGTAGTTAGAGAGAACTGATGTTGACACCATCAGGATAGGTCTGTAGGTGTTGTAGTTAGAGAGAACCGACGTTGACACCACCAGGATAGGTCTGTAGGTGTTGTAGTTAGAGAGAACTGACGTTGACACCATCAGGATAGGTATGTAGGTGTTGTAGTTAGAGAGAACCGACGTCGACACCATCAGGATAGGTCTGTAAGTGTTGTAGTTAGAGAGAACTGACGTTGACACCATCAGGATAGGTCTGTAGGTGTTGTAGTTAGAGAGAACCGACGTTGACACCATCAGGATAGGTCTGTAAGTGTTGTAGTTAGAGAGAACTGACGTTGACACCATCAGGATAGGTCTGTAGGTGTTGTAGTTAGAGAGAACTGATGTTGACACCATCATGATAGGTCTGTAGGTGTTGTAGTTAGAGAGAACTGACGTTGACACCATCAGGATAGGTCTGTAGGTGTTGTCGTTAGAGAGAACCGACGTTGACACCATCAGGATAGGTATGTAGGTGTTGTAGTTAGAGAGAACCGACGTCGACACCATCAGGATAGGTCTGTATGTGTTGTAGTTAGAGAGAACTGAAGTTGACACCATCAGGATAGGTCTGTAGGTTTTGTAGTTAGAGAGAACCAACGTTGACACCATCAGGATAGGTCTGTAGGTGTTGTAGTTAGAGAGAACCGACGTTGACACCATCAGGATAGGTCTGTAGGTGTTGTAGTTAGAGAGAACCGACGTTGACACCATCAGGATAGGTCTGTAGGTGTTGTAGTTAGAGAGAACCGACGTTGACACCATCAGGATAGGTCTGTAGGTGTTGTAGTTAGAGAGAACTGATGTTGACACCATCAGGATAGGTCTGTAGGTGTTGTAGTTAGAGAGAACTGATGTTGACACCATCAGGATAGGTCTGTAGGTGTTGTAGTTAGAGAGAACCGACGTTGACACCATCAGGATAGGTCTGTAGGTGTTGTAGTTAGAGAGAACTGATGTTGACACCATCAGGATAGGTCTGTAGGTGTTGTAGTTAGAGAGAACCGACGTTGACACCATCAGGATAGGTCTGTAGGTGTTGTAGTTAGAGAGAACCGACGTTGACACCATCAGGATAGGTCTGTAGGTGTTGTAGTTAGAGAGAACTGATGTTGACACCATCAGGATAGGTATGTAGGTGTTGTAGTTAGAGAGAACTGATGTTGACACCATCAGGATAGGTCTGTAGGTGTTGTAGTTAGAGAGAACTGATGTTGACACCATCAGGATAGGTATGTAGGTGTTGTAGTTAGAGAGAACCGACGTCGACACCATCAGGATAGGTCTGTAAGTGTTGTAGTTAGAGACAACTGATGTTGACACCATCAGGATAGGTCTGTAGGTGTTGTAGTTAGAGAGAACTGATGTTGACACCATCAGGATAGGTCTGTAGGTGTTGTAGTTAGAGAGAACTGATGTTGACACCATGAGGATAGGTCTGTAGGTGTTGTATTTAGAGAGAACCGACGTTGACACCATCAGGATAGGTCTGTAGGTGTTGTAGTTAGAGAGAACCGACGTTGACACAGTCAGGATAGGTCTGTAGGTGTTGTAGTTAGAGAGAACCGACGTTGACACCATCAGGATAGGTCTGTAGGTGTTGTAGTTAGAGAGAACCGACGTTGACACCATCAGGATAGGTCTGTAGGTGTTGTAGTTAGAGAGAACTGATGTTGACACCATCAGGATAGGTCTGTAGGTGTTGTAGTTAGAGAGAACTGATGTTGACACCATCAGGATAGGTCTGTAGGTGTTGTAGTTAGAGAGAACTGATGTTGACACCATGAGGATAGGTCTGTAGGTGTTGTATTTAGAGAGAACCGACGTTGACACCATCAGGATAGGTCTGTAGGTGTTGTAGTTAGAGAGAACCGACGTTGACACAGTCAGGATAGGTCTGTAGGTGTTGTAGTTAGAGAGAACCGACGTTGACACCATCAGGATAGGTCTGTAGGTGTTGTAGTTAGAGAGAACCGACGTTGACACCATCAGGATAGGTCTGTAGGTGTTGTAGTTAGAGAGAACTGATGTTGACACCATCAGGATAGGTCTGTAGGTGTTGTAGTTAGAGAGAACTGATGTTGACACCATCAGGATAGGTCTGTAGGTGTTGTAGTTAGAGAGAACCGACGTTGACACCATCAGGAGAGGTCTGTAGGTGTTGTAGTTAGAGAGAACTGATGTTGACACCATCAGGATAGGTCTGTAGGTGTTGTAGTTAGAGAGAACTGATGTTGACACCATCAGGATAGGTATGTAGGTGTTGTAGTTAGAGAGAACCGACGTCGACACCATCAGGATAGGTCTGTAAGTGTTGTAGTTAGAGACAACTGATGTTGACACCATCAGGATAGGTCTGTAGGTGTTGTAGTTAGAGAGAACCGATGTTGACACCATCAGGATAGGTCTGTAGGTGTTGTAGTTAGAGACAACTGATGTTGACACCATCAGGATAGGTCTGTAGGTGTTGTAGTTAGAGAGAACTGATGTTGACACCATCAGGATAGGTCTGTAGGTGTTGTAGTTAGAGAGAACTGATGTTGACACCATCAGGATAGGTCTGTAGGTGTTGTAGTTAGAGAGAACTGATGTTGACACCATCAGGATAGGTATGTAGGTGTTGTAGTTAGAGAGAACCGACGTCGACACCATCAGGATAGGTCTGTAAGTGTTGTAGTTAGAGACAACTGATGTTGACACCATCAGGATAGGTCTGTAGGTGTTGTAGTTAGAGAGAACCGATGTTGACACCATCAGGATAGGTCTGTAGGTGTTGTAGTTAGAGACAACTGATGTTGACACCATCAGGATAGGTCTGTAGGTGTTGTAGTTAGAGAGAACTGATGTTGACACCATCAGGATAGGTCTGTAGGTGTTGTAGTTAGAGAGAACTGATGTTGACACCATCAGGATAGGTCTGTAGGTGTTGTAGTTAGAGACAACTGATGTTCACACCATCAGGATAGGTCTGTAGGTGTTGTAGTTAGAGAGAACCGATGTTGACACCATCAGGATAGGTTTGTAGGTGTTGTAGTTAGAGAGAACTGATGTTGACACCATCAGGATAGGTCTGTAGGTGTTGTAGTTAGAGAGAACTGATGTTGACACCATCAGGATAGGTCTGTAGGTGTTGTAGTTAGAGAGAACTGATGTTGACACCATCAGGATAGGTCTGTAGGTGTTGTAGTTAGAGAGAACTGATGTTGACACCATGAGGATAGGTCTGTAGGTGTTGTATTTAGAGAGAACCGACGTTGACGCCATCAGGATAGGTCTGTAGGTGTTGTAGTTAGAGAGAACCGACGTTGACACAGTCAGGATAGGTCTGTAGGTGTTGTAGTTAGAGAGAACCGACGTTGACACCATCAGGATAGGTCTGTAGGTGTTGTAGTTAGAGAGAACCGACGTTGACACCATCAGGATAGGTCTGTAGGTGTTGTAGTTAGAGAGGACCGACGTTGACACCATCAGGATAGGTCTGTAGGTGTTGTAGTTAGAGAGAACTGATGTTGACACCATCAGGATAGGTCTGTAGGTGTTGTAGTTAGAGAGAACTGATGTTGACACCATCAGGATAGGTCTGTAGGTGTTGTAGTTAGAGAGAACCGACGTTGACACCATCAGGAGAGGTCTGTAGGTGTTGTAGTTAGAGAGAACTGATGTTGACACCATCAGGATAGGTCTGTAGGTGTTGTAGTTAGAGAGAACTGACGTTGACACCATCAGGATAGGTCTGTAGGTGTTGTAGTTAGAGAGAACTGATGTTGACACCATCAGGATAGGTCTGTAGGTGTTGTAGTTAGAGAGAACTGATGTTGACACCATCAGGATAGGTCTGTAGGTGTTGTAGTTAGAGAGAACTGATGTTGACACCATCAGGATAGGTCTGTAGGTGTTGTAGTTAGAGAGAACCGATGTTGACACCATCAGGATAGGTCTGTAGGTGTTGTAGTTAGAGACAACTGATGTTGACACCATCAGGATAGGTCTGTAGGTGTTGTAGTTAGAGAGAACCGATGTTGACACCATCAGGATAGGTCTGTAGGTGTTGTAGTTAGAGACAACTGATGTTGACACCATCAGGATAGGTCTGTAGGTGTTGTAGTTAGAGAGAACTGATGTTGACACCATCAGGATAGGTCTGTAGGTGTTGTAGTTAGAGAGAACTGATGTTGACACCATCAGGATAGGTCTGTAGGTGTTGTAGTTAGAGAGAACTGATGTTGACACCATCAGGATAGGTCTGTAGGTGTTGTAGTTAGAGACAACTGATGTTGACACCATCAGGATAGGGCTGTAGGTGTTGTAGTTAGAGACAACTGATGTTGACACCATCAGGATAGGTCTGTAGGTGTTGTAGTTAGAGAGAACCGACATTGACACCATCAGGATAGGTCTGTAGGTGTTGTAGTTAGAGAGAACTGATGTTGACACCATCAGGATAGGTCTGTAGATGTTGTAATTAGAGAGAACTGATGTTGACACCATCAGGATACGTCTGTAGGTGTTGTAGTTAGAGAGAACTGATGTTGACACCATCAGGATAGGTCTGTAGGTGTTGTAGTTAGAGAGAACTGATGTTGACACCATCAGGATAGGTCTGTAGGTGTTGTAGTTAGAGAGAACTGATGTTGACACCATCAGGATAGGTCTGTAGGTGTTGTAGTTAGAGAGAACTGATGTTGACACCATCAGGATAGGTCTGTAGGTGTTGTAGTTAGAGAGAACTGATGTTGACACCATCAGGATAGGTATGTAGGTGTTGTAGTTAGAGAGAACTGACGTCGACACCATCAGGATAGGTCTGTAAGTGTTGTAGTTAGAGAGAACTGACGTTGACACCATCAGGATAGGTCTGTAGGTGTTGTAGTTAGAGAGAACCGACGTTGACACCATCAGGATAGGTCTGTAGGTGTTGTAGTTAGAGAGCAACCGACGTTGACACCATCAGGATAGGTCTGTAGGTGTTGTAGTTAGAGAGAACCGACGTTGACACCATCAGGATAGGTCTGTAGGTGTTGTAGTTAGAGAGAACCGACGTTGACACCATCAGGATAGGTCTGTAAGGTGTTGTAGTTAGAGAGAACTGATGTTGACACCATCAGGATAGGTCTGTAGGTGTTGTAGTTAGAGAGAACTGATGTTGACACCATCAGGATAGGTCTGTAGGTGTTGTAAGTTAGAGAGAACCGACGTTGACACCATCAGGATAGGTCTGTAGGTGTTGTAGTTAGAAGGAACTGATGTTGACACCATCAGGAAGGTCTGTAGGTGTTGTAGTTAGAGAGACACCGACGTTGAACACCATCAGGATAGGTCTGTAGGTGTTGTAGTTAGAGAGAACCGACGTTGACACCATCAGGATAGGTCTGTAGGTGTTGTAGTTAGAGAGAACCGATGTTGACACCATCAGGATAGGTATGTAGGTGTTGTAGTTAGAGAGAACTGATGTTGACACCATCAGGATAGGTCTGTAGGTGTTGTAGTTAGAGAGAACTGATGTTGACACCATCAGGATAGGTCTGTAGGTGTTGTAGTTAGAGAGAACTGATGTTGACACCATCAGGATAGGTCTGTAGGTGTTGTAGTTAGAGAGAACCGACGTTGACACAGTCAGGATAGGTCTGTAGGTGTTGTAGTTAGAGAGAACCGATGTTGACACCATCAGGATAGGTCTGTAGGTGTTGTAGTTAGAGAGAACCGATGTTGACACCATCAGGATAGGTCTGTAGGTGTTGTAGTTAGAGAGAACCTGATGTGGACAACCATCAGGATAGGTCTGTAGGTGTTGTAGTTAGAGAGAACTGATGTTGACACCATCAGGATAGGTCTGTAGGTGTTGTAGTTAGAGAGAACCGACGTTGACACAGTCAGGATAGGTCTGTAGGTGTTGTAGTTAGAGAGAACCGACGTTGACACCATCAGGATAGGTCTGTAGGTGTTGTAGTTAGAGAGAACCGACGTTGACACCATCAGGATAGGTCTGTAGGTGTTGTAGTTAGAGAGAACCGACGTTGACACCATCAGGATAGGTCTGTAGGTGTTGTAGTTAGAGAGAACTGATGTTGACACCATCAGGATAGGTCTGTAGGTGTTGTAGTTAGAGAGAACTGATGTTGACACCATCAGGATAGGTCTGTAGTGTTGTAGTTAGAGAGAACCGACGTTGACACCATCAGGAGAGGTCTGTAGGTGTTGTAGTTAGAGAGAACTGATGTTGACACCATCAGGATAGGTCTGTAGGTGTTGTAGTTAGAGAGAACTGACATTTACACCATCAGGATAGGTCTGTAGGTGTTGTAGTTAGAGAGAACTGATGTTGACACCATCAGGATAGGTCTGTAGGTGTTGTAGTTAGAGAGAACTGATGTTGACACCATCAGGATAGGTCTGTAGGTGTTGTAGTTAGAGAGAACTGATGTTGACACCATCAGGATAGGTCTGTAGGTGTTGTAGTTAGAGAGAACTGATGTTGACACCATCAGGATAGGTCTGTAGGTGTTGTAGTTAGAGACAACTGATGTTGACACCATCAGGATAGGTCTGTAGGTGTTGTAGTTAGAGACAACTGATGTTGACACCATCAGGATAGGTCTGTAGGTGTTGTAGTTAGAGAGAACCGACTGTTGACACCATCAGGATAGGTCTGTAGGTGTTGTAGTTAGAGAGAACTGATGTTGACACCATCAGGATAGGTCTGTAGGTGTTGTAATTAGAGAGAACTGATGTTGACACCATCAGGATAGGTCTGTAGGTGTTGTAGTTAGAGAGAACTGATGTTGACACCATCAGGATAGGTCTGTAGGTGTTGTAGTTAGAGAGAACTGATGTTGACACCATCAGGATAGGTCTGTAGGTGTTGTAGTTAGAGAGAACTGATGTTGACACCATCAGGATAGGTCTGTAGGTGTTGTAGTTAGAGAGAACCGACGTTGACACCATCAGGATAGGTCTGTAGGTGTTGTAGTTAGAGAGAACTGACGTTGACACCATCAGGATAGGTCTGTAGGTGTTGTAGTTAGAGAGAACTGATGTTGACACCATCAGGATAGGTATGTAGGTGTTGTAGTTAGAGAGAACTGACGTTGACACCATCAGGATAGGTCTGTAGGTGTTGTAGTTAGAGAGAAACTGACGTTGACACCATCAGGATAGGTCTGTAGGTGTTGTAGTTAGAGAGAACCGACGTTGACACCATCAGGATAGGTCTGTAGGTGTTGTAGTTAGAGAGAACCGACGTTGACACCATCAGGATAGGTCTGTAGGTGTTGTAGTTAGAGAGAACCGACGTTGACACCATCAGGATAGGTCTGTAGGTGTTGTAGTTAGAGAGAACCGACGTTGACACCATCAGGATAGGTCTGTAGGTGTTGTAGTTAGAGAGAACTGATGTTGACACCATCAGGATAGGTCTGTAGGGTGTTGTAGTTAGAGAGAACTGATGTTGACACCATCAGGATAGGTCTGTAGGTGTTGTAGTTAGAGAGAACCGACGTTGACACCATCAGGATAGGTCTGTAGGTGTTTGTAGTTAGAGAGAACCTGATGTTGACACCATCAGGATAGGTCTGTAGGTGTTGTAGTTAGAGAGAACTGACGTTGACACCATCAGGATAGGTCTGTAGGTGTTGTAGTTAGAGAGAACTGATGTTGACACCATCAGGATAGGTCTGTAGGTGTTGTAGTTAGAGAGAACTGATGTTGACACCATCAGGATAGGTCTGTAGGTGTTGTAGTTAGAGAGAACTGATGTTGACACCATCAGGATAGGTCTGTAGGTGTTGTAGTTAGAGAGAACTGATGTTGACACCATCAGGATAGGTCTGTAGGTGTTGTAGTTAGAGAGAACTGACGTTGACACCATCAGGATAGGTCTGTAGGTGTTGTAGTTAGAGAGAACCGACATTGACACCATCAGGATAGGTCTGTAGGTGTTGTAGTTAGAGAGAACCGACGTTGACACCATCAGGATAGGTCTGTAGGTGTTGTAGTTAGAGAGAACCGACGTTGACACCATCAGGATAGGTCTGTAGGTGTTGTAGTTAGAGACAACTGATGTTGACACCATCAGGATAGGTCTGTAGGTGTTGTAGTTAGAGAGAACTGATGTTGACACCATCAGGATAGGTCTGTAGGTGTTGTAGTTAGAGAGAACTGATGTTGACACCATCAGGATAGGTCTGTAGGTGTTGTAGTTAGAGAGAACCGACGTTGACACCATCAGGATAGGTCTGTAGGTGTTGTAGTTAGAGAGAACTGATGTTGACACCATCAGGATAGGTCTGTAGGTGTTGTAGTTAGAGAGAACCGACGTTGACACCATCAAGATAGGTCTGTAGGTGTTGTAGTTAGAGAGAACCGACGTTGACACCATCAGGATAGGTCTGTAGGTGTTGTAGTTAGAGAGAACTGATGTTGACACCATCAGGATAGGTCTGTAGGTGTTGTAGTTAGAGAGAACTGATGTTGACACCATCAGGATAGGTCTGTAGATGTTGTAATTAGAGAGAACTGATGTTGACACCATCAGGATAGGTCTGTAGGTGTTGTAGTTAGAGAGAACTGATGTTGACACCATCAGGATAGGTCTGTAGGTGTTGTAGTTAGAGAGAACTGATGTTGACACCATCAGGATAGGTCTGTAGGTGTTGTAGTTAGAGAGAACTGATGTTGACACCATCAGGATAGGTCTGTAGGTGTTGTAGTTAGAGAGAACTGATGTTGACACCATCAGGATAGGTCTGTAGGTGTTGTAGTTAGAGAGAACTGATGTTGACACCATCAGGATAGGTCTGTAGGTGTTGTAGTTAGAGAGAACTGACGTTGACACCATCAGGATAGGTCTGTAGGTGTTGTAGTTAGAGAGAACTGATGTTGACACCATCAGGATAGGTCTGTAGGTGTTGTAGTTAGAGAGAACCGACGTTGACACCATCAGGATAGGTCTGTAGGTGTTGTAGTTAGAGAGAACTGACGTTGACACCATCAGGATAGGTCTGTAGGTGTTGTAGTTAGAGAGAACTGATGTTGACACCATCAGGATAGGTATGTAGGTGTTGTAGTTAGAGAGAACCGACGTCGACACCATCAGGATAGGTCTGTAGGTGTTGTAGTTAGAGAGAACTGATGTTGACACCATCAGGATAGGTCTGTAGGTGTTGTAGTTAGAGAGAACTGATGTTGACACCATCAGGATAGGTCTGTAGGTGTTGTAGTTAGAGAGAACCGATGTTGACACCATCAGGATAGGTCTGTAGGTGTTGTAGTTAGAGACAACTGATGTTGACACCATCAGGATAGGTCTGTAGGTGTTGTAGTTAGAGAGAACCGATGTTGACACCATCAGGATAGGTCTGTAGGTGTTGTAGTTAGAGACAACCGATGTTGACACCATCAGGATAGGTCTGTAGGTGTTGTAGTTAGAGAGAACTGATGTTGACACCATCAGGATAGGTCTGTAGGTGTTGTAGTTAGAGAGAACTGATGTTGACACCATCAGGATAGGTCTGTAGGTGTTGTAGTTAGAGAGAACTGATGTTGACACCATCAGGATAGGTCTGTAGGTGTTGTAGTTAGAGACAACTGATGTTGACACCATCAGGATAGGTCTGTAGGTGTTGTAGTTAGAGACAACTGATGTTGACACCATCAGGATAGGTCTGTAGGTGTTGTAGTTAGAGAGAACCGACGTTGACACCATCAGGATAGGTCTGTAGGTGTTGTAGTTAGAGAGAACTGATGTTGACACCATCAGGATAGGTCTGTAGATGTTGTAATTAGAGAGAACTGATGTTGACACCATCAGGATAGGTCTGTAGGTGTTGTAGTTAGAGAGAACTGATGTTGACACCATCAGGATAGGTCTGTAGGTGTTGTAGTTAGAGAGAACTGACGTTGACACCATCAGGATAGGTCTGCAGGTGTTGTAGTTAGAGAGAACTGATGTTGACACCATCAGGATAGGTCTGTAGGTGTTGTAGTTAGAGAGAACCGACGTTGACACCATCAGGATAGGTCTGTAGGTGTTGTAGTTAGAGAGAACTGACGTTGACACCATCAGGATAGGTCTGTAGGTGTTGTAGTTAGAGAGAACTGATGTTGACACCATCAGGATAGGTATGTAGGTGTTGTAGTTAGAGAGAACCGACGTCGACACCATCAGGATAGGTCTGTAAGTGTTGTAGTTAGAGAGAACTGACGTTGACACCATCAGGATAGGTCTGTAGGTGTTGTAGTTAGAGAGAACCGACGTTGACACCATCAGGATAGGTCTGTAGGTGTTGTAGTTAGAGAGAACCGACGTTGACACCATCAGGATAGGTCTGTAGGTGTTGTAGTTAGAGAGAACCGACGTTGACACCATCAGGATAGGTCTGTAGGTGTTGTAGTTAGAGAGAACCGACGTTGACACCATCAGGATAGGTCTGTAGGAGTTGTAGTTAGAGAGAACTGATGTTGACACCATCAGGATAGGTCTGTAGGTGTTGTAGTTAGAGAGAACTGATGTTGACACCATCAGGATAGGTCTGTAGGTGTTGTAGTTAGAGAGAACCGACGTTGACACCATCAGGATAGGTCTGTAGGTGTTGTAGTTAGAGAGAACTGATGTTGACACCATCAGGATAGGTCTGTAGGTGTTGTAGTTAGAGCGAACTGACGTTGACACCATCAGGATAGGTCTGTAGGTGTTGTAGTTAGAGAGAACTGATGTTTATCAGGATAGGTCTGTAGGTGTTGTAGTTAGAGAGAACTGATGTTGACACCAACAGGATAGGTCTGTAGGTGTTGTAGTTAGAGAGAACTGATGTTGACACCATCAGGATAGGTCTGTAGGTGTTGTAGTTAGAGAGAACTGACGTTGACACCATCAGGATAGGTCTGTAGGTGTTGTAGTTAGAGAGAACCGACATTGACACCATCAGGATAGGTCTGTAGGTGTTGTAGTTAGAGAGAACCGACGTTGACACCATCAGGATAGGTCTGTAGGTGTTGTAGTTAGAGAGAACCGACGTTGACACCATCAGGATAGGTCTGTAGGTGTTGTAGTTAGAGACAACTGATGTTGACACCATCAGGATAGGTCTGTAGGTGTTGTAGTTAGAGAGAACCGATGTTGACACCATCGGGATAGGTTTGTAGGTGTTGTAGTTAGAGAGAACTGATGTTGACACCATCAGGATAGGTCTGTAGGTGTTGTAGTTAGAGAGAACTGATGTTGACACCATCAGGATAGGTCTGTAGGTGTTGTAGTTAGAGAGAACTGATGTTGACACCATGAGGGTAGGTCTGTAGGTGTTGTATTTAGAGAGAACCGACGTTGACACCATCAGGATAGGTCTGTAGGTGTTGTAGTTAGAGAGAACCGACGTTGACACCATCAGGATAGGTCTGTAGGTGTTGTAGTTAGAGAGAACCGACGTTGACACCATCAGGATAGGTCTGTAGGTGTTGTAGTTAGAGAGAACCGACGTTGACACCATCAGGATAGGTCTGTAGGTGTTGTAGTTAGAGAGAACCGACGTTGACACCATCAGGATAGGTCTGTAGGTGTTGTAGTTAGAGAGAACTGATGTTGACACCATCAGGATAGGTCTGTAGGTGTTGTAGTTAGAGAGAACTGATGTTGACACCATCAGGATAGGTCTGTAGGTGTTGTAGTTAGAGAGAACCGACGTTGACACCATCAGGATAGGTCTGTAGGTGTTGTAGTTAGAGAGAACTGATGTTGACACCATCAGGATAGGTCTGTAGGTGTTGTAGTTAGAGAGAACCGACGTTGACACCATCAAGATAGGTCTGTAGGTGTTGTAGTTAGAGAGAACCGACGTTGACACCATCAGGATAGGTCTGTAGGTGTTGTAGTTAGAGAGAACTGATGTTGACACCATCAGGATAGGTCTGTAGGTGTTGTAGTTAGAGAGAACTGATGTTGACACCATCAGGATAGGTCTGTAGATGTTGTAATTAGAGAGAACTGATGTTGACACCATCAGGATAGGTCTGTAGGTGTTGTAGTTAGAGAGAACTGATGTTGACACCATCAGGATAGGTCTGTAGGTGTTGTAGTTAGAGAGAACTGATGTTGACACCATCAGGATAGGTCTGTAGGTGTTGTAGTTAGAGAGAACTGATGTTGACACCATCAGGATAGGTCTGTAGGTGTTGTAGTTAGAGAGAACTGATGTTGACACCATCAGGATAGGTCTGTAGGTGTTGTAGTTAGAGAGAACTGATGTTGACACCATCAGGATAGGTCTGTAGGTGTTGTAGTTAGAGAGAACTGACGTTGACACCATCAGGATAGGTCTGTAGGTGTTGTAGTTAGAGAGAACTGATGTTGACACCATCAGGATAGGTCTGTAGGTGTTGTAGTTAGAGAGAACCGACGTTGACACCATCAGGATAGGTCTGTAGGTGTTGTAGTTAGAGAGAACTGACGTTGACACCATCAGGATAGGTCTGTAGGTGTTGTAGTTAGAGAGAACTGATGTTGACACCATCAGGATAGGTATGTAGGTGTTGTAGTTAGAGAGAACCGACGTCGACACCATCAGGATAGGTCTGTAAGTGTTGTAGTTAGAGAGAACTGACGTTGACACCATCAGGATAGGTCTGTAGGTGTTGTAGTTAGAGAGAACCGACGTTGACACCATCAGGATAGGTCTGTAGGTGTTGTAGTTAGAGAGAACCGACGTTGACACCATCAGGATAGGTCTGTAGGTGTTGTAGTTAGAGAGAACCGACGTTGACACCATCAGGATAGGTCTGTAGGTGTTGTAGTTAGAGAGAACCGACGTTGACACCATCAGGATAGGTCTGTAGGAGTTGTAGTTAGAGAGAACTGATGTTGACACCATCAGGATAGGTCTGTAGGTGTTGTAGTTAGAGAGAACTGATGTTGACACCATCAGGATAGGTCTGTAGGTGTTGTAGTTAGAGAGAACCGACGTTGACACCATCAGGATAGGTCTGTAGGTGTTGTAGTTAGAGAGAACTGATGTTGACACCATCAGGATAGGTCTGTAGGTGTTGTAGTTAGAGCGAACTGACGTTGACACCATCAGGATAGGTCTGTAGGTGTTGTAGTTAGAGAGAACTGATGTTTATCAGGATAGGTCTGTAGGTGTTGTAGTTAGAGAGAACTGATGTTGACACCAACAGGATAGGTCTGTAGGTGTTGTAGTTCGAGAGAACTGATGTTGACACCATCAGGATAGGTCTGTAGGTGTTGTAGTTAGAGAGAACTGACGTTGACACCATCAGGATAGGTCTGTAGGTGTTGTAGTTAGAGAGAACCGACATTGACACCATCAGGATAGGTCTGTAGGTGTTGTAGTTAGAGAGAACCGACGTTGACACCATCAGGATAGGTCTGTAGGTGTTGTAGTTAGAGAGAACCGACGTTGACACCATCAGGATAGGTCTGTAGGTGTTGTAGTTAGAGACAACTGATGTTGACACCATCAGGATAGGTCTGTAGGTGTTGTAGTTAGAGAGAACCGATGTTGACACCATCGGGATAGGTTTGTAGGTGTTGTAGTTAGAGAGAACTGATGTTGACACCATCAGGATAGGTCTGTAGGTGTTGTAGTTAGAGAGAACTGATGTTGACACCATCAGGATAGGTCTGTAGGTGTTGTAGTTAGAGAGAACTGATGTTGACACCATGAGGGTAGGTCTGTAGGTGTTGTATTTAGAGAGAACCGACGTTGACACCATCAGGATAGGTCTGTAGGTGTTGTAGTTAGAGAGAACCGACGTTGACACCATCAGGATAGGTCTGTAGGTGTTGTAGTTAGAGAGAACCGACTTTGACACCATCAGGATAGGTCTGTAGGTGTTGTAGTTAGAGAGAACCGACGTTGACACCATCAGGATAGGTCTGTAGGTGTTGTAGTTAGAGAGAACCGACGTTGACACCATCAGGATAGGTCTGTAGGTGTTGTAGTTAGAGAGAACTGATGTTGACACCATCAGGATAGGTCTGTAGGTGTTGTAGTTAGAGAGAACTGATGTTGACACCATCAGGATAGGTCTGTAGGTGTTGTAGTTAGAGAGAACCGACGTTGACACCATCAGGATAGGTCTGTAGGTGTTGTAGTTAGAGAGAACCGATGTTGACACCATCAGGATAGGTCTGTAGGTGTTGTAGTTAGAGAGAACCGACGTTGACACCATCAGGATAGGTCTGTAGGTGTTGTAGTTAGAGAGAACTGATGTTGACACCATCAGGATAGGTCTGTAGGTGTTGTAGTTAGAGAGAACTGATGTTGACACCATCAGGATAGGTCTGTAGATGTTGTAATTAGAGAGAACTGATGTTGACACCATCAGGATAGGTCTGTAGGTGTTGTAGTTAGAGAGAACTGATGTTGACACCATCAGGATAGGTCTGTAGGTGTTGTAGTTAGAGAGAACTGATGTTGACACCATCAGGATAGGTCTGTAGGTGTTGTAGTTAGAGAGAACTGATGTTGACACCATCAGGATAGGTCTGTAGGTGTTGTAGTTAGAGAGAACTGATGTTGACACCATCAGGATAGGTCTGTAGGTGTTGTAGTTAGAGACAACTGATGTTGACACCATCAGGATAGGTCTGTAGGTGTTGTAGTTAGAGAGAACTGATGTTGACACCATCAGGATAGGTCTGTAGGTGTTGTAGTTAGAGAGAACTGATATTGACACCATCAGGATAGGTCTGTAGGTGTTGTAGTTAGAGAGAACTGATGTTGACACCATCAGGATAGGTCTGTAGGTGTTGTAGTTAGAGAGAACTGATGTTGACACCATCAGGATAGGTCTGTAGGTGTTGTAGTTAGAGAGAACTGATGTTGACACCATCAGGATAGGTCTGTAGGTGTTGTAGTTAGAGAGAACTGATGTTGACACCATCAGGATAGGTCTGTAGGTGTTGTAGTTAGAGAGAACTGATGTTGACACCATCGGGATAGGTCTGTAGGTGTTGTAGTTAGAGAGAACTGATGTTGACACCATCAGGATAGGTCTGTAGGTGTTGTAGTTAGAGAGAACGGATTAAAGATGTTTGTTATACATGTCTTTTATCCTGAAAACAACATGATTAACTGTGTTTGTAGTGCCTGTTCCTGCATGTGCTCTGGTATTACATCCTCTTGCTAGGACCCTCTCCCAAAAGAGATTTCTGACCTCAAGGGTGTTTTCCTGCTTTTTACAACATCCATTATTTATATCTCATTGAAGATAGGTCTATTTATTTAGAGGTTATCTTTTGGGGCGTTCAGATTCTGTCAGAGTTATCGGCAGTTTGGCATTTCCGACTGTGAAGCTTCACTTTAACGTCCCTCCAAGTTATAATTACGAAACTTTTTTACTGAGTTGCAGAATTGTCACATTTCAATCTTTCACCTTCTCAACCCAAAAAATACAACCAATCTTAAATTCGAGTATCCCATCAGTTCTCATGTTTGGTTGTGCCGGTTACCTCCTTCCACTTACCAGACATACTGTGAAGTATCAACATTTTTTTTTTTTTTTTTTTTTTTAACCTTTATTTAACTAGGCAAGTCAGTTAAGAACAAATTCTTATTTACAACGACAGCCTACCGGGGAACAGTGGGTTAACTGCCTTGTTCAGGGGTAGAAAGACAGATTTTTACCTTGTCAGCTCAGGGATTCGATCTAACCACTAGGCTACCTGCCGCCTCTACGCTCTAACCACTAGGCTACCTGCCGCCTCTACAGTCTAACCACTAGGCTACCTGCCGCCTCTACGCTCTAACCACTAGGCTACCTGCCGCCTCTACGCTCTAACCACTAGGCTACCTGCCGCCTCTACGCTCTAACCACTAGGCTACCTGCCGCCTCTACGCTCTAACCACTAGGCTACCTGCCGCCTCTACGCTCTAACCACTAGGCTATTTGCCGCCTCTACGCTCTAACCACTAGGCGACCTGCCGCCTCTACGCTCTAACCACTAGGCTACCTGCCGCCTCTACGCTCTAACCACTAGGCTACCTGCCGCCTCTACGCTCTAACCACTAGGCTATTTGCCGCCTCCACGATCTAACCACTAGGCTACCTGCCGCCTCTACGCTCTAACCACTAGGCTACCTGCCGCCCCATTTACTTTATAAATGGCCCTGGATACCAGAACCAAAACCAGCCCAGGGTACCAGAATCGACAGCTTCTCCATTATAATTGAGGGTGAAATATTTTGGACTGAAACATTCCTTTCGTGGGGATGTTGAGGTATTGGACACCGCGGTAGGTTCTACCATTAACTTGGACTTTAATTGCTTATAAATATTGTGTATCTTATGTATGCATTGTTTCATATATTCAGATAGTTAAGCATCCTTATATTGTATAATTGTAAACATAATACTTTAATACTGAATTAGTATAATTGTATGGTAAAGTATTCATACTGAATTAGTATAATTTCTTTGTAAACTCTTTAATACTGAATTAGCATAACTGTATGGTAAAGTATTTCATACTGAATTAGTATAATTTCTTTGTAAACTCTTTAATACTGAATTAGCATAACTGTATGGCAAAGTATTTCATACTGAATTAGTATAATCGTATGGTAAAGTATTCATACTGAATTAGTATAATTTCTTTGTAAACTCTTTAATACTGAATTAGCATAACTGTATGGTAAAGTATTTCATACTGAATTAGTATAATTTCTTTGTAAACTCTTTAATACTGAATTAGCATAACTGTATGGTAAAGTATTTCATACTGAATTAGTATAATTGTATGGTAAAGTATTCATACTGAATTAGTCTAATTTCTTTGTAAACTCTTTAATACTGAATTAGCATAACTGTATGGTAAAGTATTTCATACTGAATTAGTCTAATTTCTTTGTAAACTCTTTAATACTGAATTAGCATAACTGTATGGTAAAGTATTTCATACTGAATTAGTCTAATTTCTTTGTAAACTCTTTAATACTGAATTAGTTGCACTCTACTGTCTACTTAGTGATTTTTATCGCTTTGGTGCAATTTTCACAAGTATGAGGAACATTTTTACAACTCTTATAGCAGACAATCTAAAAGGCAGTTGTTTTAAAACTCCAAAGCACATTTTTACAACTCTTATAGCAGACAATCTAAAAGGCCGTTGTTTTAAAACTCCAAAGCACATTTTTACAACTCTTATAGCAGACAATCTAAAAGGCCGTTGTTTTAAAACTCCAAAGCACATTTTTACAACTCTTATAGCAGACAATCTAAAAGGCCGTTGTTTTAAAACTCCAAAGCACATTTTCAATTGACTAAAGTACAACACACATAATAATTTGTCACTTTATCACCAAACTTAATCAGGGTTTCATCTAGAAATATACGTTTCACATTGTAAGACATGTAATGCTCACATTACTTTTAATATGATTCTCTTCTCTTTTCTTGGCTCTGACTGCTTTTAAACAGTTGGTAAACTTATAGATTTTACATGTCGACTCGTTTGTCTTATACATATTTTGACAACTACATAATGAAAATGTAAAGTCTGCAATGTAGAAACATTACAATTATGATATACGGTGCATTCGGAAAGTATTCAGACCCCACATTTTGTTACGTTACATTACAGCCGTATTCTAAAATGTATAAAAATAAATCCCTCATCAATCTACACACAATACCCCATAATGACATCACAATACCCCATAATGACATCACAATACCCCATAATGACATCACAATACCCCATAATGATGAAGCAAAAACAGGTTTTTATACATTTTTTGCAAATGTGTTCGTGAGTATTCAGACCCTTTACTCGGTACTTTGTTGAAGCACCTTTGGTAGCGATTACAGCCTAGAGTCTTGTACTGTATTGCATATGTATTGTATATGTACTGTATGTAACAAATCAAAGTGTGGTTGTGTAGAAAGATTAGCAGAAGTTACAGCAGGTGCAGTGCAGGGGTGCAACTTTGGTTTTAGAAGTGGGGGGGGACATAACTTAGTGGTGGGTCTGGAGGGGGTCTCCCATATTTTGGACACATTTCCTGCATTTCTACACAGTCTAATATGACCCATGGCACCTTCTAGCCGTCTCTATGTAGAACAACATGAAGTAAGCGAAAATGCCCACAGTCATCGAGCTAGGTAAGAGATCATTATTACATATGTTTAAGTGATTGATAAGACTGAACTAGATCCATGATTAATTCAATAATCAATACTGCTTTGCAACTTAAACCAATAGCCTAACAAATGAACAACAAATAAAATAACATTTGTCTTTATTTAGACATCCTCAAATGTCAGCCTGCGCCGCCTGCACGCCCAACCCGCACTAGTCTAGTCAATAACTCAACTCCCCAACACAACAACCCGCACTAGTCTAGTCAATAACTCAACTCCCCAACACAACAACCCGCACTAGTCTAGTCAATAACTCAACTCCCCAACACAACAACCCGCACTAGTCTAGTCAATAACTCAACTCCCCAACACAACAACCCGCACTAGTCTAGTCAATAACTCAACTCCCCAACACAACAACCCGCACTAGTCTAGTCAATAACTCAACTCCCCAACACAACAACCCGCACTAGTCTAGTCAATAACTCAACTCCCCAACACAACAACCCGCACTAGTCTAGTCAATAACTCAACTCCCCAACACAACAACCCGCACTAGTCTAGTCAATAACTCAACTCCCCAACACAACAACCCGCACTAGTCTAGTCAATAACTCAACTCCCCAACACAACAACCCGCACTAGTCTAGTCAATAACTCAACTCCCCAACACAACAACCCGCACTAGTCTAGTCAATAACTCAACTCCCCAACACAACAACCCGCACTAGTCTAGTCAATAACTCAACTCCCCAACACAACAACCCGCACTAGTCTAGTCAATAACTCAACTCCCCAACACAACAACCCGCACTAGTCTAGTCAATAACTCAACTCCCCAACACAACAACCCGCACTAGTCTAGTCAATAACTCAACTCCCCAACACAACAACCCGCACTAGTCTAGTCAATAACTCAACTCCCCAACACAACAACCCGCACTAGTCTAGTCAATAACTCAACTCCCCAACACGCCCAACCCGCACTAGTCTAGTCAATAACTCAACTCCCCAACACAACAACCCGCACTAGTCTAGTCAATAACTCAACTCCCCAACACAACAACCCGCACTAGTCTAGTCAATAACTCAACTCCCCAACACAACAACCCGCACTAGTCTAGTCAATAACTCAACTCCCCAACACGCCCAACCCGCACTAGTCTAGTCAATAACTCAACTCCCCAACACAACAACCCGCACTAGTCTAGTCAATAACTCAACTCCCCAACACAACAACCCGCACTAGTCTAGTCAATAACTCAACTCCCCAACACAACAACCCGCACTAGTCTAGTCAATAACTCAACTCCCCAACACAACAACCCGCACTAGTCTAGTCAATAACTCCCCAACACAACAACCCGCACTAGTCTAGTCAATAACTCAACTCCCCAACACAACAACCCGCACTAGTCTAGTCAATAACTCCCCAACACAACAACCCGCACTAGTCTAGTCAATAACTCAACTCCCCAACACAACAACCCGCACTAGTCTAGTCAATAACTCAACTCCCCAACACAACAACCCGCACTAGTCTAGTCAATAACTCAACTCCCCAACACAACAACCCGCACTAGTCTAGTCAATAACTCAACTCCCCAACACAACAACCCGCACTAGTCTAGTCAATAACTCAACTCCCCAACACAACAACCCGCACTAGTCTAGTCAATAACTCAACTCCCCAACACAACAACCCGCACTAGTCTAGTCAATAACTCAACTCCCCAACACAACAACCCGCACTAGTCTAGTCAATAACTCAACTCCCCAACACAACAACCCGCACTAGTCTAGTCAATAACTCAACTCCCCAACACAACAACCCGCACTAGTCTAGTCAATAACTCAACTCCCCAACACAACAACCCGCACTAGTCTAGTCAATAACTCAACTCCCCAACACAACAACCCGCACTAGTCTAGTCAATAACTCAACTCCCCAACACAACAACCCGCACTAGTCTAGTCAATAACTCAACTCCCCAACACAACAACCCGCACTAGTCTAGTCAATAACTCAACTCCCCAACACAACAACCCGCACTAGTCTAGTCAATAACTCAACTCCCCAACACAACAACCCGCACTAGTCTAGTCAATAACTCAACTCCCCAACACAACAACCCGCACTAGTCTAGTCAATAACTCAACTCCCCAACACAACAACCCGCACTAGTCTAGTCAATAACTCAACTCCCCAACACGCCCAACCCGCACTAGTCTAGTCAATAACTCAACTCCCCAACACAACAACCCGCACTAGTCTAGTCAATAACTCAACTCCCCAACACAACAACCCGCACTAGTCTAGTCAATAACTCAACTCCCCAACACAACAACCCGCACTAGTCTAGTCAATAACTCAACTCCCCAACACGCCCAACCCGCACTAGTCTAGTCAATAACTCAACTCCCCAACACAACAACCCGCACTAGTCTAGTCAATAACTCAACTCCCCAACACAACAACCCGCACTAGTCTAGTCAATAACTCAACTCCCCAACACAACAACCCGCACTAGTCTAGTCAATAACTCAACTCCCCAACACAACAACCCGCACTAGTCTAGTCAATAACTCCCCAACACAACAACCCGCACTAGTCTAGTCAATAACTCAACTCCCCAACACAACAACCCGCACTAGTCTAGTCAATAACTCAACTCCCCAACACAACAACCCGCACTAGTCTAGTCAATAACTAATACAACAGGTGTAGTAGACCTTACAGTGAAATGCTGAATACAACAGGTGTAGTAGACCTTACAGTGAAATGCCGAATACAACAGGTGTAGTAGACCTCACAGTGAAATGCTGAATACAACAGGTGTAGATAGACCTTACAGTGAAATGCTGAATACAACAGGTGTAGGTAGACAGAGTGAAATGCTGAACACAACAGGTCTAGATAGACCTTACAGTGAAATGCTGAATACAACAGGTGTAGGTAGACAGAGTGAAATGCTGAACACAACAGGTCTAGATAGACCTTACAGTGAAATGCTGAATACAACAGGTGTAGGTAGACAGAGTGAAATGCTGAACACAACAGGTCTAGATAGACCTTACAGTGAAATGCTGAATACAACAGGTGTAGTAGACCTTACAGTGAAATGCTGAATACAACAGGTGTAGTAGACCTTACAGTGAAATGCTTAAAACAACAGGTGTAGGTAGACGTTACAGTGAAATGCTGAATACAACAGGTGTAGGTAGACCTTTACAGTGAAATGCTGACTTCCAAGCACTTATCCAACAATGCAGTTTTAAGAAAAATAAGTGTTAAGTAAAAAATGGATAAAGTAAAGAATGTAAAAGAAAAGTAAAAGTAATTAAAGAGCAGCAGTGAAATAACAGTAGCAAGGCTATATACAGGGTATTACGGTACAGAGTCAATGTGGAGGCTATATACAGGGTATTACGGTACAGAGTCAATGTGGAGGCTATATACAGGGTGTTACGGTACAGAGTCAATGTGGAGGCTATATACAGGATGTTACGGTACAGAGTCAATGTGGAGGCTATATACAGGGTGTTACGGTACAGAGTCAATGTGGAGGCTATATACAGGGTGTTACGGTACAGAGTCAATGTGGAGGCTATATACAGGGTGTTACGGTACAGAGCCAATGTGGAGGCTATATACAGGGTATTACGGTACAGAGTCAATGTGGAGGCTATATACAGGGTGTTACGGTACAGAGTCAATGTGGAGGCTATATACAGGGTGTTACGGTACAGAGTCAATGTGGAGGCTATATACAGGGTGTTACGGTACAGAGTCAATGTGGAGGCTATATACAGGGTGTTACGGTACAGAGTCAATGTGGAGGCTATATACAGGGTGTTACGGTACAGAGTCAATGTGGAGGCTATATACAGGGTGTTACGGTACAGAGTCAATGTGGAGGCTATATACAGGGTGTTACGGTACAGAGTCAATGTGGAGGCTATATACAGGGTGTTACGGTACAGAGTCAATGTGGAGGCTATATACAGGATGTTACGGTACAGAGCCAATGTGGAGGCTATATACAGGGTGTTACGGTACAGAGTCAATGTGGAGGCTATATACAGGGTGTTACGGTACAGAGTCAATGTGGAGGCTATATACAGGGTGTTACGGTACAGAGTCAATGTGGAGGCTATATACAGGGTGTTACGGTACAGAGTCAATGTGGAGGCTATATACAGGATGTTACGGTACAGAGTCAATGTGGAGGCTATATACAGGATGTTACGGTACAGAGCCAATGTGGAGGCTATATACAGGATGTTACGGTACAGAGTCAATGTGGAGGCTATATACAGGATGTTACAGTACAGAGCCAATGTGGAGGCTATATACAGGATGTTACGGTACAGAGCCAATGTGGAGGCTATATACAGGATGTTACGGTACAGAGCCAATGTGGAGGCTATATACAGGGTGTTACGGTACAGAGTCAATGTGGAGGCTATATACAGGATGTTACAGTACAGAGCCAATGTGGAGGCTATATACAGGATGTTACGGTACAGAGTCAATGTGGAGGCTATATACAGGGTGTTACGGTACAGAGTCAATGTGGAGGCTATATACAGGGGGTACCGGTACAGAGTCAATGTGGAGGCTATATACAGGGTATTACGGTACTGAGTCAATGTGGAGGCTATATACAGGGGGTATCGGTACAGAGTCAATGTGGAGGCTATATACAGGGTATTACGGTACTGAGTCAATGTGGAGGCTATATACAGGGTATTACGGTACTGAGTCAATGTGGAGGCTATATACAGGGTATTACGGTACAGAGTCAATGTGGAGGCTATATACAGGGTATTACGGTACTGAGTCAATGTGGAGGCTATATACAGGGTATTACGGTACAGAGTCAATGTGGAGGCTATATACAGGGTGTTACGGTACAGAGTCAATGTGGAGGCTATATACAGGGTATTACGGTACTGAGTCAATGTGGAGGCTATATACAGGGGGTATCGGTACAGAGTCAATGTGGAGGCTATATACAGGGTATTACGGTACTGAGTCAATGTGGAGGCTATATACAGGGTATTACGGTACTGAGTCAATGTGGAGGCTATATACAGGGTATTACGGTACAGAGTCAATGTGGAGGCTATATACAGGGTATTACGGTACTGAGTCAATGTGGAGGCTATATACAGGGTATTACGGTACAGAGTCAATGTGGAGGCTATATACAGGGTGTTACGGTACAGAGTCAATGTGGAGGCTATATACAGGGGGTACCGGTACAGAGTCAATGTGGAGGCTATATACAGGGTATTACGGTACAGAGTCAATGTGGAGGCTATATACAGGGGTACCGGTACAGAGTCAATGTGGAGGCTATATACAGGGGTACCGGTACAGAGTCAATGTTCGTGGGAGGGTTTGATTAGCAGTCCAGGAGTCTTATGACTTGGAGGTAGCAGCTGTTAAGAAGCCTTTTGGACCCAGACTTGGAGCTCCGGTATCGCTTGCCGTGCGGTAGCAGAGAGAGAACAGTCTATGACTCGGGTGGCTGGAGTCTTTGACAATTTTTAGCTATTACTTTTTTGCCTCAATCACACTAGACCTGAATGAAACAATGAAACCATTGTGGACCAATATTCTGACATTTTTAAGAGCCATCTGAGATTTTAATAGTCACCTTATCAATGTAACGTTATTGATCTGTCAGTTTCCTTGGCCATTCCCTACTTTTCACACTGAGATGGTATAAACGGCTCTACAAGCTTCATTGTCGTGGTGCACAGTCAGTACATCGCACTATGCTTCTGGTGGCCGTTCACATGCCGTTTTCCTCACACAGCCCACCAGCCCTTCTCCCGACTGGCGACACTAAAGCTGCCAGTCGAAAGCAAGACGCTTTTCATAACTATTCATTAGTAAATTCCCAAAATGCCCAATTAAAACGGTCATTAAGCTGGAAGTGTGTAGTAATGTAAATATAAATTATCTGTTCACCATTAGGCATGTCCCCAAACTCTGTTCATCACTAGTCAAATTACAGCATCACTAACTAACTTAAGTTACTTTTCATGTGTCATCAGAACTAACTTAAGTTATTGTTCATGTGTCATCAGTAGTGACTTAAGTTACTATTCATGTGTCATCAGTAGTGACTTAAGTTACTGTTCATGTGTCATCAGTAGTGACTTAAGTTACTATTCATGTGTCATCAGTAGTGACTTAAGTTACTATTCATGTGTCATCAGTAGTGACTTAAGTTACTATTCATGTGTCATCAGTAGTGACTTAAGTTACTATTCATGTGTCATCAGTAGTGACTTAAGTTACTGTTCATGTGTCATCAGTAGTGACTTAAGTTACTTTTCATGTGTCATCAGTACTAACTTAAGTTACTATTCATGTGTCATCAGTAGTGACTTAAGCTACTGTTCATGTGTCATCAGTACTAACTTAAGTTACTATTCATGTGTCATCAGTAGTGACTTAAGCTACTGTTCATGTGTCATCAGTAGTGACTTCAGTTACTATTCATGTGTCATCAGTAGTGACTTAAGTTACTGTTCATGTGTCATCAGTGCTAACTTAAGTTACTATTCATGTGTCATCAGTAGTGACTTAAGTTACTGTTCATATGTCATCAGTAGTGACTTAAGTTACTATTCATGTGTCATCAGTAGTGACTTAAGTTACTGTTCATGTAAATGTAGTAAATATCTAGGGAAACAAGTTATTATTGAGAAGAACTTGTAAGGTAGTGATGAATACTGTTGTTTTTCTTCATGAGGTTGTGGCGATATACTGCCATCTGGTGGCAATTAGAAATAATTGCATAACTACTAACTACTACAAATTGATGGTCCTTGAAAATACATATCAGTGCTTGAAAAAGTACTTGAAAGTCCTTGAATTTGACTTGCCACTGTCTGTACGAGCCCGGTTTATTTACTCTGTGGAGCAAACACTGGATAAGCAAGAAGCTTCAAAGATGTAAACTATTTTAAGGCAGTCTGACAAACTTCTAAAGTTGATTTCCAAATTGTATCAAGGGTTGATAGAGGCTTTTCCCGATGGCACAAAACATGTCAAACTAAAATGTGAGGACAAACAATGAAAAATGAAAGGTGTTGAATGTCAGACTGCCTGCATTAGAAGTGATACCAGTTTGGAGTTTTGTGCTGAGAGTTTTGAAAATTCACCACATAGTACCAAAGAAATGAAAAGAAACAGTAAAATTGTGAGATTTTGTATTCATGTGTGTGTTTGTGTGTTTTTCTCCCCTAGTACACAGATGAGAGGAATAGAGAGACTCATCTTCCTGTTTTGGCTGCTGCAAGGTATAGCCTGTGCTTGGTCCTCTCTTTAATATACTGTGCTTCTTGTTTTCACACTTAAACATGCAAGGCAAACATACTTTTTGAGTGACTACCTCATCTCTGTACCCCAATTATCTTTAAGGTCCCTCAGTCGAGCAGTGCATTTCAAACATAGATTCAACCACAAACACCAGGGAGGTTTTCCAATGCCTCACATAGAAGGGCACCTTTTGGCAGACGGGTGAAAATAAATAATATATTATATTTTTTTGTCCTCAATGCAAAGTGTTATGTTTGGGGCAAATGTAAATACAAAAAATGACAATGGTGACATCATTTAGAACCTTTAAGGTTGCAGTGACACATCCATAACCTGACTGCATACCAGAGAGAATACTATAGGCATCAAGAAAGCCAGTCAATTGATTATTGACAAGATTTTCCAACACTTTTGATAAACAGGGCAAAATAGAAATGGGCCTTTTAATAGTTAAGATCAGCTTGATCGATTCATGATTCCTTTAAATAAAGGACTAACCGAACAGAAGTAGCAATGGAGAAAATACTAGCCTTGTATACCACCGAGATGAACAAGTTTTCATTCAATGTAAAAGCAGGTAAAACATTCCTGACCATATAATTGTACACACAGGGATGCAATTCTGTTGATTGATTTGACACCAGTTAAGTTACCTCATTTCAGATACGATGGTGGTTTTCTTCACTACAACTAACCCTCTCCCCAGTCCTAATAGTGATTATCTTTGTTCTAGGTGTCCTCTTCATTGATGGGGTGGAAGAGGTAGACAATGAGATAGACCATAGTGCAGACTCGGATGGTGAGTACAAAGCAGAGATGTCCAAGAGTACCAGAGCAAAATTACAAATGAATGACAGTAGCAAATTATATGAGACATACAGTACCCACAGTCAATGTTAAATTGGGTTAACTGTTATACAACCGTGTTTGATACCTTAACGATTCAGTTGTTTTAGCCACGTTTGATACCTTAACATGGTTAAGTTGTCTTAGCCACATTTGATACCTTAACATGGTATACTTGTCTTAGCCTCGTTCGATCCCTTGACATTATTTTTTTTATTTCAAGTTCTCATTTACAACTGCGACCTGGTCAAGAAAAGCAGTGTGACAAAAACAACAACACAGAGACACACATGTTATAAACAAACATGCAGTCAATAATACAATAGAAAAAGTCTATATACAGTGTGTGCAAATGAGGTAGGATAAGGGAGGTAAAGGCAATAAATAGGCCATGGTGGCGAAATATTTACAATATAGCAATTAAACACTGGAGAGGAAGATGTGCAAGTAGAGATACTGGGGTGCAAAGGAGCAAAATAAAAAAATATAAATTAAGTATGGGGGGTGAGTTAGTTGGATGGAGTATTTGCAGATGGGCTATGTACAGGTGCAGTGATCTGTGAGCTGCTCTAACAGCTGGTGCTTAAAGTTAGTGAGGGAGATACGAGTCTCCAGCTTCAGTGATTTTTGCAGTTCGTTCCAGTGATTGGCAGCAGAGAACTGGAAGGAAAGGCGGCCAAAGTAGGAACTGAGTTTTGTTGTGACCAGTGAGATATACCTCTGGAGCGCGTGCTACGGGTGGGTGCTGCTATGGTGACCAGTGAGCTGAGATAAGGTGGGGATTTACCTAGCAAAGACTTATAGATGACCTGGAGCCAGTGGGTTTGGCGACATATGAAGCGAGGGCCAGCCAACGAGAGCATACAGGTCGCAGCGGTGGGTAGTATATGGGGCTTTGGTGACAAAACGGATGGCACTGTGATAGACTGCATCCAATTTGTTGAGTAGAGTATTGGAGGCAATTTTGTAAATGACATCACCGAAGTCAAGGATCGGTAGGATAGTCAGTTTTATGAGGGTATGTTTGGCAGCATAAGTGAAGGAGGCTTTGTTGCGAAATAGGAAGCCGATAGTTTAGTTGACTTTGCCTCGTTTGATCCCTTAACAAGGTTACAGTTGTCTTAACCCTATTATCTAATTTATTTATATAACCCCATTCTATATTTCTTCTTTATTTTATCAACTTTTATTTATTATATTGTTGCTTTACTCTCTCATGTCCGCTGTTATTGTACCATTGTTTTGCTATTTACATTTTATTCTTGTCTATCTTCATTTTGTATTTGTGTAGAAACATAATGTGCTGTGTAAATACAGTTTGATTCATACAAAGGGGAAGTGTGGCTAGCTCAGTGTAGGGATTGGAATGGATCGTCCTGACCTAAACAAATAGAGAATAAACAAGGCTCCCTAAGGTCAGGGCATGACATCACAGGAATGGATCGTCCTGACCTAACCAATAGAGAATAAACAAGGCTCTCTAAGGTCAGGGCGTGACATCACAGGAATGGATCGTCCTGACCTAACCAATAGAGAATAAACAAGGCTCTCTAAGGTCAGGGCCTGACATCACAGGAATGGATCGTCCTGACCTAACCAAATAGAGAATAAACAAGGCTCTCTAAGGTCAGGGCGTGACATCACAGGAATGGATCGTCCTGACCTAAACAAATAGAGAATAAACAAGGCTCACTAAGGTCAGGGCATGACATCACAGGAATGGATCGTCCTGACCTAACCAATAGAGAATAAACAAGGCTCTCTAAGGTCAGGGCATGACATCACGGGAAAGGATCGTCTGAGATAGAAGTTACTGTTTGTCAGACAGCACTGACCGGTGAAATGGTGTAACTTTGAATGACATTTTTTTATGGTGTCGGATCAATGAGATCCAGGGTCAACACCCTTCCAGCGGGGGTCAATGGGCACGCCCACCCTATGGAGACTAAAACATGATTTTGCTGTGAAATACAATTATCTGAGGTCCCTTAGTCAAACACAGATTCAACAACATACACCAGGAGGTTTTCCCAATTCCTTGCAAAGAAGGATACCTATTGAATATCCTATGAAGAATGGTGAAGTTTCTATTACACATGGTGTATCAAAACACAGAGGCACTACAATGATACCGGTGTCCTTCCTAACTAAGTTGCCGGAGAGAAAGGAAACCGCTCAAGGATTTCACCATGACACCAACAGTTTAAAACATGACACTAAACTATTATTGCAAAACATGTGGCCAAGCACTTAACTTCAGAATAAAAATAAGAAACAGAATGGAACTAAGCAAAGGCAAAATCCTAGAGAAACACCTGTTTCAGTCTGCTTTCCACCAGACACTGGTAAATGAATACACCTTTCAGCAGGGCGATAACCAAAAACAGAAGACCAAATCTACACTTGAGTGGGCATACCAAGACGACTGTGAATGTTCCTGAGTGGCAGAGTTACTTGAAAGTCTATGGCAAGACCTGAAGAAGGATGTCTGGCAAGGATCAACAACCAATTTGACAGAGCTTAAAGAGTTAAAGAGTTTTGAAAAGAGTAATAAGTAAATGCTCTACAATCAAGGTGTGGAAAGAGACTTCCTCAGTAAGACTCACAGCTGTAATCACTGCCGAAGGTGCTTCTACAGGGGGTAGGAATACTTATGTAAAACTTCCTGTCAATTGAATTGTGAGTTTCTACATAGAGTTGCAATTGCGTTGATGATTTCACACCATTTAAATTAAGTTACATATTTTCAGAAATGATGGTGGTTTTCTTAATTTCACATAGATTTCTACTAACCCTCTCCCACGTCTCAAAATAATTAACTATCTCTGACTAACCCTTTTCCCAGTCCTAATAGTGAGGATCTTTGTTCTAGGTGTCCTCTTCATTGATGGGTTGGAAGAGGCAGACAATGAGATAGACCAAAGTGCAGACTCGGATGGTGAGTACAAAGCACAGAGATGTCCAAGAATACCAGAGCAAAATTACAAATGAATGATAGTAGCAAATTATATGAGACATACAGTACCCACAGTCAATGCTAGATTGGGTTAACTATCATACAAACGTGTTTAATTCCTTAACGATTCAGTTGTCTTAGCCACGTTTGATACCTTAACATTATTTTTTTATTTTTTTTATTTGAAGTTCTCATTTACAACTGCGACCTGGTCAAGGAAAGCAGTGTGACAAAAACAACAACACAGAGATACACATGTTATAAACAAACATGCAGTCAATAATACAATAGAAAAAGTCTATATACAGTGTGTGCAAATGAGGTAGGATAAGGGAGGTAAAGGCAATAAATAGGCCATAGTGGCAAAATATTTACAATATAGCCATTAAACACTGGAGAGGTAGATGTGCAAGTAGAGATACTGGGGTGCAAAGGATCAAAATAAATAAAATAATTAAAAGTATGGGGGGTGAGGCAGTTGGATGGACTATTTGCAGATGGGCTATATACAGGTGCAGTGATCTGTGAGCTGCTCTGACAGCTGGTGCTTAAAGTTAGTGAGGGAGATACGAGTCTCCAGCTTCAGTGATTTTTGCAGTTCGTTCCAGTGATTGGCAGCAGAGAACTGGAAGGAGAGGCGGCCAAAGGGAGAACTGAGTTGTGTTGTGACCAGTGAGTTATACCTCTGGAGCACGTCCTACGGGTGGGTGCTGCTATGGTGACCAGTGAGCTGAGATAAGGTGGAGATTTACCTAGCAAAGACTTATAGATGACCTGGAGCCAGTGGGTTTGGCGACATATGAAGCGAGGGCCAGCCAACGAGAGCATACAGGTCGCAGCGGTGGGTAGTATATAGGGCTTTGGTGACAAAACGGATGGCACTGTAATAGACTGCATCCAATTTGTTGAGTAGAGCATTGGAGGAAATGTTGTAAATGACATCGCCGAAGTCAAGGATCGGTAGGATAGTCAGTTTTACGAGGGTGTATGTTTGGCAGCATAAGTGAAGGAGGCTTTGTTGCGAAATAGGAAGCCGATAGTTTAGTTGACTTTGCCTCGTTTGATCCCTTAACAAGTTTACAGTTGTCTTAACCCTATTATCTAATTTATTTATATAACCCCATTCTATATTTCTTCTTTATTTTATCAACTTTTATTTATTATATTGTTGCTTTACTCTCTCATGTCCGCTGTTATTGTACATTGTTTTGCTATTTACATTTTATTCTTGTCTATCTTCATTTTGTATTTGTGTAGAAACATAATGTGCTGTGTAAATACAGTTTGATTCATACAAAGGGGAAGTGTGGCTAGCTCAGTGTAGGGATTGGAATGGATCGTCCTGACCTAACCAAATAGAGAATAAACAAGGCTCTCTAAGGTCAGGGCATGACATCACGGGAATGGATCGTCTACATTTTTTTATGGTGTCGGATCAATGAGTTCCAGGGTCAACACCCTTCTAGCGGGGGTCAATGGGCACGCCCACCCTATGGAGACTAAAACATGATTTTGCTGTGAAATACAATTATCTGAGGTCCCTTAGTCAAACACAGATTCAACAACATACACCAGGAGGTTTTCCCAATTCCTTGCAAAGAAGGATACCTATTGAATATCCTATGAAGAATGGTGAAGTTTCTATTACACATGGTGTATCAAAACACAGAGGCACTACAATGATACCGGTGTCCTTCCTAACTAAGTTGCCGGAGAGAAAGGAAACCGCCCAAGGATTTCACCATGAGACCAACAGTTTAAAACATGACACTAAACTATTATTGCAAAACATGTGGCCAAGCACTTAACTTCAGAATAAAACATAAGAAACAGAATGGAACTAAGCAAAATCCTAGAGAAACACCTGTTTCAGTCTGCTTTCCACCAGACACTGGGATATTAATTCACCTTTCAGCAGGGCGATAACCAAAAACAGAAGACCAAATCTACACTTGAGTAGGCTTACCAAGACGACCGAGAATGTTCCTGAGTGGCAGAGTTACTTGAAAGTCTATGGCAAGACCTGAAGAAGGATGTCTGGCAAGGATCCACGACCAATTTGACAGAGCTGAAAGAGTTTGGAAAATAATAATAAGTAAATGTTGCTCAATTGAGGTGTGGAAAGCGACTTCCCCAGTAAGACTCACAGCTGTAATCACTACCAAAGGTACTTCTACAGGGGGTAGGAATACTTATGTAAATGACATATTTCTGTATTTAATTTAATGTTCTAACATTCATAAAAACATGTTGTTACTTTGCAATCATGCGGTATTGTGTGTAGACCGGTGAGGGTTGTATTTTTTTACAATTTTGAATTTAGGCCGTAACACAACAACATGTGGAGTAAGTTAAAGGCTATGAATACGTTTTGATGTTTTGTATGTAGGAAAAGAGCTGTAAGTTTCTAAACGGCTCACCTGGTATGGATAAAAATACCATCAAATCATAGCTGACAGTCTTGCACTTTAACCTCATAGTCATTGTATCATTTCAAATTCAAAGTGCTGAAGTACAGAGACAAAACAACATATGTCACTGTCCCAAAACTTTTGGAGCTCACTGTACTTGAAATGTGCTATTTTTATCAAATCATTCAGCCTTCGCTGTAATGCTTCCAAATACGTGTGGAAAAATATTGAATTCAAAATGTTCTACTATTTAGTTTCATATTCCATTTTTACACAAAATTCTGCAAGCAAGGTTTGGTCCCTTTGCCTATTGTTTTCAGAAATAAAAAAGCAAGACAAATACATTGATGAAGTTACAGTGTACCCTTGTACAGTTTACTACTTAGATTGACCAGTTTTAGTTCAATGTAAAAGCAGGTAAAAATTCCTGTCAATTTAAAGATGAGTTTCTACATGGGGATGCAATTCTGTTGATGATTTGACACCTGTTAAGTTACATAATTTCAGATATGGTGGTTTTCTTTATTTCACATACATTTTAACTAACCCTCTTCCCCCATCTCAAAATAACTAACCCTATATCTGACTAACCCTCTCCCCAGTCCTAATAGTGATGATCTTTGTTCCAGGTGTCCTCTTCATTGATGGGGTGGAAGTGGCAGACAATGAGATAGACCAAAGTGCAGACTCGGATGGTGAGTACAAAGCTTAGAGATGTCCAAGAGAACCAGAGCAAAATTACAAATGAACGATAGTAGCAAATTATATGAGATATACAGTACCCACAGTCAATGTTAGATTGGGTAGCCTAGTGGTTAGAGTGTTGGACTAGTAACCGGAAGGTTGCAAGTTCAAATCCCCGAGCTGACAAGGTACACATCTGTCGTTCTGCCCCTGAACAGGCAGTTAACCCACTGTTCCTAGGCCGTCATTGAAAATAAGAATTTGTTCTTAACTGACTTGCCTAGTTAAATAAAGGTAAAATAAATAAAACACAACCGTGTTTGATACCTTAACGATTCAGTTGTCTTAGCCACGTTTGATAGGTTAACAAGTTGTCTTAGCCACATTTGATACATTAACATGGTATACTTGTCTTAACCTCGTTTGATACCTTAACATGGTTCAAATATGAGTCTCCAGCTTCAGTGATTTTTGCAGTTCGTTCCAGTCATTGGCAGCAGAGAACTGGAAGGAGAGGCGGGCAAAGGAGGAACTGAGTTTTGTTGTGACCAGTGAGAAATACCTCGCGTATTGGAGGCAATTTTGTAAATGACATCACCGAAGTCAAGGATCGGTAGGATAGTCAGTTTTACGAGGGTATGTTTGGCAGCATAAGTGAAGGAGGCTTTGTTGCGAAATAGGAAGCCGATGGTTTAGTTGTCTTTGCCTCGTTTGATCCCTTAACAAGTTTACAGTTGTCTTAACCCTATTATCTACTTTTTTTATATAACCCCTTTCTATATTTCTTCTTTATTTTATCAACTTTTATTTATTATATTGTTGCTTTACTCTCTCATGTCCGCTGTTATTGTACCATTGTATTGCTATTTACATTTTATTCTTGTCTATCTTCATTTTATATTTGTGTAGAAACATAATGTGCTGTGTAAATACAGTTTGATTCATACAAAGGGGAAGTGTGGCTAGCTCAGTGTAGGGATTGGAATGGATCGTCCGAGATAGAAGTTACTGTTTGTCAGACAACACTGACAGATGAATGGGTGTAACTTTCAATTACATTTTTTATGGTGTCGGATCAATGAGTTCCAGGGTCAACACCCTTCTAGGGGGGGTTCAATGGGCACGCCCACCCTATGGAGACTAAAACATGATTTTGCTGTGAAATACAATGATCTGAGGTCCCTTAGTCAAGCAGTGAATTTCAAAGACAGATTCAACAACATACACCAGGAAGTTTTCCTTGCAAAGAAGGGCACGTATTGGTAGATGGTTTTAAAAAAACGGAATATGCTATGAAGAATGGTGAAGTTATTAATTACACTTTGGATGGTGTATCAATTCAAACGACAATGATACCGGTGTCCTTTCTAACTCAGTTGCCGGAGAGGAAGGAAACCGCTCAAGGATTTCACCATGAGACAAACAGTTTAAAACAAGACACTAAACTATTATTGCAAAACATGTGGCCAAGCACTTAACTTCAGGTTAAAAATAAGAAACAGAATGGAACTAAGCACAGGAAAAATCCTAGAGAAACACCTGTTTCAGTCTGCTTTCCACCAGACACTGGGATATTAATTCACCTTTTAGCAGGACAATAACCTTAAACACAAGACCAATTCTACACTTGAGTGGGTTTACCAAGACGACCGTGAATGTTCTTGAGTGGCAGAGTTACTTGAAAGTCTATGGCAAGCCCTGAAGAAGGTTGTCTGGCAAGGATCAACAACCAATTTGACAGAGCTTAAAGAGTTAAATAGTTTTGAAAACAATCCACAATCAAGGTGTGGAAAGAGACTTCCTCAGTAAGACTCACAGCTGTAATCACTGCCGAAGGTGCTTCTACAGGGGGTAGGAATACTTATGTAAAACTTCCTGTCAATTGAATTGTGAGTTTCTACATAGAGTTGCAATTGCGTTGATGATTTCACACCATTTAAATTAAGTTACATATTTTCAGAAATGATGGTGGTTTTCTTAATTTCACGTACATTTCTACTAACCCTCTCCCACATCTCAAAATAATTAACTATCTCTGACTAACCCTCATCCCAGTCCTAATAGTGATGATCTTTGTTCTAGGTATCCTCTTCATTGATGGGGTGGATGAGATAGACCAAAGTGCAGACTCGGATGGTGAGTACAAAGCACAGAGATGTCCAAGAGTACCAGAGCAAAATTACAAATGAATGATAGTAGTAAATTATATGAGACATACGGTAACCACAGTCAATGTTAGATTGAGTTAACTATTAGACAAACGTGTTTAATTCCTTAACGATTCAGTTGTCTTAGCCTCGTTAGATCCCTTGACATTATTATTTTTTAAATTTATTTCAAGTTCTCATTTACAACTGCGACCTGGTCAAGAAAAGCAGTGTGACAAAAACAACAACACAGAGACACACATGTTATAAACAAACATGCAGTCAATAATACAATAGAAAAAGTCTATATACAGTGTGTGCAAATGAGGTAGGATAAGGGAGGTAAAGGCAATAAATAGGCCATGGTGGCGAAATATTTACAATATAGCAATTAAACACTGGAGAGGTAGATGTGCAAGTAGAGATACTGGGGTGCAAAGGATCAAAATAAATAAAATAATTAAAAGTATGGGGGGTGAGGCAGTTGGATGGACTATTTGCAGATGGGCTATATACAGGTGCAGTGATCTGTGAGCTGCTCTGACAGCTGGTGCTTAAAGTTAGTGAGGGAGATACGAGTCTCCAGCTTCAGTGATTTTTGCAGTTCGTTCCAGTGATTGGCAGCAGAGAACTGGAAGGAGAGGCGGCCAAAGGAGGAACTGAGTTTTGTTGTGACCAGTGAGTTATACCTCTGGAGCACGTGCTATGGGTGGGTGCTGCTATGGTGACCAGTGAGCTGAGATAAGGTGGGGATTTACCTAGCAAAGACTTATAGATGACCTGGAGCCAGTGGGTTTGGCGACATATGAAGCGAGGGCCAGCCAACGAGAGCATACAGGTCGCAGTGGTGGGTAGGATATGGGGCTTTGGTGACAAAACGGATGGCACTGTAATAGACTGTATCCAATTTGTTGAGTAGAGTATTGGAGGCAATTTTGTAAATGACATCGCCGAAGTCAAGGATTGGTAGGATAGTCAGTTTTACGAGGGTATGTTTGGCAGCATAAGTGAAGGAGGCTTTGTTGCGAAATAGGAAGCCGATAGTTTAGTTGTCTTTGCCTCATTTGATCCCTTAACAAGTTTACAGTTGTCTTAACCCTATTATCTAATTTATTTATATAACCCCTTTCTATATTTCTTCTTTATTTTATCAACTTTTATTTATTATATTGTTGCTTTACTCTCTCATGTCCGCTGTTATTGTACCATTGTTTTGCTATTTACATTTTATTCTTGTCTATCTTAATTTTATATTTGTGTAGAAACATCATGTGTCTTTATTTTTCTACCTGCTATTAGATTAGATTTTTTTTAAATGCAAGAAATGTGCTGTGTAAATACAGTTTGATTCATACAAAGGGGAAGTGTGGCTAGCTCAGTGTAGGGATTGGAATGGATGGTCCTGACCTAACCAAATAGAGAATAAACAAGGCTCTCTAAGGTCAGGGCATGACATCACGGGAATGGATCGTCTACATTTTTTTATGGTGTCGGATCAATGAGTTCCAGGGTCAACACCCTTCTAGCGGGGGTCAATGGGCACGCCCACCCTATGGAGACTAAAACATGATTTTGCTGTGAAATACAATTATCTGAGGTCCCTTATTCAAACACAGATTCAACAACATACACCAGGAGGTTTTCCCAATTCCTTGCAAAGAAGGATACCTATTGAATATCCTACGAAGAATGGTGAAGTTTCTATTACACATGGTGTATCAAAACACAGAGGCACTACAATGATACCGGTGTCCTTCCTAACTAAGTTGCCGGAGAGGAAGGAAACCGCTCAAGGATTTCACCATGAGACCAACAGTTTAAAACATGACACTAAACTATTATTGCAAAACATGTGGCCAAGCACTTAACTTTAGAATAAAACATAAGAAACAGAATGGAACTAAGCACTGGCAAAATCCTAGAGAAACACCTGTTTCAGTCTGCTATCCACCAGACACTGGTAAATGAATACACCTTTCAGCAGGGCGATAACCAAAAACAGAAGACCAAATCTACACTTGAGTAGGCTTACCAAGACGACCGTGAATGTTCCTGAGTGGCAGAGTTACTTGAAAGTCTATGGCAAGACCTGAAGAAGGATGTCTGGCAAGGATCAACAACCAATTTGACAGAGCTTAAAGAGTTAAAGAGTTTTGAAAAGAGTAATAAGTAAATGTTCTACAATCGAGGTGTAGAAAGAGACTTCCTCAGTAAGACTCACAGCTGTAATCACTGCCGAAGGTGCTTCTACAGGGGGTAGGAATACTTATGTAAAACTTCCTGTCAATTGAATTGTGAGTTTCTACATAGAGTTGCAATTCCGTTGATGATTTCACACCATTTAAAATAAGTTACATATTTTCAGAAATGATGGTGGTTTTCTTAATTTCACATACATTTCTACTAACCCTCTCCCACATCTCAAAATGATTAACTATCTCTGACTAACCCTCTTCCCAGTCCTAATAGTGAGGATCTTTGTTCTAGGTGTCCTCTTCATTGATGGGTTGGAAGAGGCAGACAATGAGATAGACCAAAGTGCAGACTCGGATGGTGAGTACAAAGCATAGAGATGTCCAAGAATACCAGAGCAAAATTACAAATGAATGACAATAGCAAATTATATGAGACATACAGTAGCCACAGTCAATGCTAGATTGGGTTATCTATTATACAAACGTGTTTGATACCTTAACATTGTTTAGGTTTCTTAGCCTCGTTTGATACCTTAACATGGTACACTTGTCTTAGCCACATTTGATACCTTAACATTGTTTACTTGTCTTAGCCACATTTGATACCTTAACATGGTATAATTGTCTTAGCCTCGTTTGATACCTTAACATGGTATAATTGTCTTAGCCTCGTTTGATACCTTAACATGGTATAATTGTCTTAGCCTCGTTTGATACCTTAACATGGTATAATTGTCTTAGCCTCGTTTGATACCTTAACATGGTTAAGTTGTCTTAGCCTCGTTAGATCCCTTAACATGGTATACTTGTCTTAGCCTCGTTTGATACCTTAACATTGTTTAGGTTTCTTAGCCACATTTGATACCTGAACATGGTATAATTGTCTTAGCCTCATTTGATACCTTAACATTGTTTAGGTTTCTTAGCCACATTTGATACCTTAACATTGTTTAGGTTTCTTAGCCGTGTTAGATCCTTTAACACAGTTCAGTTGTCGTAGTCGTGTTTGATCCTGTTAGTACAAACTCAACGGACACTATGAACGCTTTAAACCAAGTTTATTCTGCCCATAAAACATGGCTTCACCCGTGGTAGTATACATACATACATACATACATACATACGTACGTACGTACGCACGCACGCACGCACGCACGCACGCACGCAAGCACACACACACACACACACACACACACACACACACATACATACATACATACATACATACATACATACATACATACATACATACATACATCTCCTCCTTATCACTGAGCAGGGAGCTGAGTGATATGAGCCTTCAACAGTTCCTCCCTTTATCAGTACTGCTAAATGTGATCGTTTCCCCTGCACTCAGCCCCTCCCGAGCTTCATTATGGCACCCCTCATGTTTCTATTATAACTAATGATTACTAATAGTTCAAGTTCAGAAAATAAATATTAAGTGTATGTAAACTAAATTATAATAAATATAAATATTCAATTATTATTATGAAGTAAATTATAAATAATTATAAGAGAATCACCGAAATGTAGTCTTCCTTTATCAAAGGCCTTTTCAAAATCTGCTTTAAATACCAACAAGTATCCACAACAACAGCCAGGCCTGGCTTCTTATATGTTTCATGGTGTTCTATTATTTCTAGTAGTTGTCATATATTATCTCCAATGTATCGTCCATGTAAAAAACCTGTCTGATCAGGATGAACAATACCTGGAAAAGTGCTATGCATTTCGCTAGTATTTTTGCATCAGAACATTGAAGTGTAAGGGGCATCTAGTTTTTTAGATAGACTGGGTCTTTAAATTTGCCATCTGGATCTTGTTTGAATAATAGTGAAATCAGACCTTCCTGCTGAGTACCTGACAGACTACCATTTCTATATACCTCTACCGGTATTCCATCAAGCCCTGGGTTTTTTCCAGACTGAAAGGATTTAATAGCCTCAAAAGGTTATTCCGCTGTAATTTGGCCTTCACACTTATCTTCTGTACATTTGTTAATTTTCATTTATTTTTTATTTTTTATTAGAATTCCTTATGGTAATCTTCATTCAGTGGGAGAGGATGAGATGGAAAAGAGAACATCTGCCTAAATAACTAGCGTCCTCTTTTAAAATATAATTCGGAGAATCATAGATGACTCCATCTTCAGTAACGAGTTTCTGCAAATTATTTTTGTTAGCGTTCCTATATTGGACATTCAGGAAGAAGTTTGTGCATTTTTCTCCATATTTCATACAGTTTACTTTATAGTTTTGTATTAGATGACATTATGTTGTATCTCTGTAGTATCGTTTTATTGTCTACCTGTACTATTAGGTCATGTATTTCCCTTGTTAGTCTTGTCTCTTTAGACAGAAACTGCTTTTTCATTATTGATGAATAATGAATTGAATGTCCTCTGAAGGTACATTTAAAGGTCTCCCAAACAATAAGGGGATTTGCTGAACCTATATTATACTATATTATTATTATTTATTATTATAGGTTCAGTTATAAATGATTTTGTCTTAGTCAAAAATAGGTTGTCCTCCAGTAAAACTTAAAAGACACCTCTAGAAACGGCTTCACTACAGTACAAATGTATTCCATACAATATGTTATTATTCCCCCAATGCCCCTATTCTGATATCTTCCCCTTGCTTGTTGTAAACATATATAACCTTGTAGACAAATACATCAACAAGATAAACAAACAAGATACTCATTAAATGATAAAAAAAGTTCTCAACAATAGAGAGAGTGAGAGAAGGTGTGTGTGTGTGTGTGTGTGTGTGTGTGTGTGTGTGTGTGTGTGTGTGTGTGTGTGTGTGTGTATGTGTAAGTGAGCATGTATTTGAGTACTTGTGTTCATATCCACTTCATAGTGTTCAGATATTTTTACAGTTGCCATACTTTCTTTTTTTGGTAACCTAAAGTCCCTGTACAATTTAGGACAGCCATGGTGTTATAGAGCTGTTTCGGAATAGCTGTCCATCTATCAAGAGTTTGTCCACAGTGAGAAAGTAGCCACCCTTTGCCTTGATGACAGCTTTGCACGCTCTCGGCATTCTCTAAACCAGCTTTACCTGGAATGCTTTTCCAACAGTCTTGAAGGAGTTCCCACATGTGCTGAGCACTTGTTGGTTGCTTTTCCTTCACTAGGCAGTCCAACCCATCCCAAAACCATCTCAAATAGGTTGAGGTCAGGTGATTGTGGAGGCCAGGTCATCTGATGCAGCACTCCATCACTCTCCTTCTTAGTTAAATAGCCCTTCACAGCCTGGAGGTGTGTTGGGTCATTGTCCTGTTGAAAACTAATTATAGTCCCACTAAGCGCAAAGCAGATGCGACGTCTTCACTATTCACTGCTTATTTTAAATGTATTTTTTATGGTTTTATATTTAATACATTTTCATTTTATTCATCTGTTTTTGCTTTGTCATGATGGGGGTATTGTGTGTAAATTGATGAGGAACATGTTTAATTTAATCCATTTTAGATAAAGGCTGTAACGTAAAAGGAAAAATTACAGGGCTCTGAATACTTTCCGAATGCACTGTATACAGGACATTCACCAGATAGTTTAGGTACACCACCCCGTTCATGAAAATGGATTGTTCCTACAGACAGGGAGTCACGTGACCAAAAATGGATGTCGCAAAATCCCTACAGACAGTGAGTCACGTGACCAAAAATGGATGTAGCAAAATCCCTACAGACAGTGAGTCACATGACCAAAAATGGATGTAGCAAAATCCCTACAGACAGTGAGTCACGTGACCAAAAATGGATGTAGCAAAATCCCTACAGACAGTGAGTCACGTGACCAAAAATGGATGTAGCAAAATCCCTACAGACAGTGAGTCACGTGACCAAAAATGGATGTAGCAAAATCCCTACAGACAGTGAGTCACATGACCAAAAATGGATGTAGCAAAATCCCTACAGACAGTGAGTCACATGACCAAAAATGGATGTAGCAAAATCCCTACAGACGGATTTTGATGGGGATGTTTTATTATTATGCTAATTAGGTTCAAGTGTGGGACTGTCAATCAACTCTAGACGGTTAAATGCAACAACGAAACATCATTTCTAAAAAAGCAATGTATTTATATTGTTTTTGAAAAGTCTAGTTAGTTTACACGCTGTATTTTTAGCTCAAGGAAAAAACGTTTCTCAGCTGTTCAAAACAAATAACGGTACTGACTGAAGTCACAGTATGCATTGGCGAAACGGCCACGAAATGAGCAGACCCAACTCCACAAGTCAGAAGACACACCTCCACAGGTAGGAGGCAGCTATGGACAGGTAAGACCCAACTCCACAAGTCAGAAGACACACCTCCACAGGTAGGAGGCAGCTAGGGACAGGTAAGACCCAACTCCACAAGTCAGAAGACACACCTCCACAGGTAGGAGGCAGCTAGGGACAGGTAAGACCCAACTCCACAAGTCAGAAGACACACCTCCACAGGTAGGAGGCAGCTAGGGACAGGTAAGACCCAACTCCACAAGTCAGAAGACACACCTCCACAGGCAGGAGGCAGCTAGGGACAGGTAAGACCCAACTCCACAAGTCAGAAGACACACCTCCACAGGTAGGAGGCAGCTAGGGACAGGTAAGACCCAACTCCACAAGTCAGAAGACACACCTCCACAGGTAGAAGGCAGCTAGGGACAGGTAAGACCCAACTCCACAAGTCAGAAGACACACCTCCACAGGTAGGAGGCAGCTAGGGACAGGTAAGACCCAACTCCACAAGTCAGAAGACACACCTCCACAGGTAGGAGGCAGCTAGGGACAGGTAAGACCCAACTCCACAAGTCAGAAGACACACCTCCACAGGTAGGAGGCAGCTAGGGACAGGTAAGACCCAACTCCACAAGTCAGAAGTCACACCTCCACAGGTAGGAGGCAGCTATGGACAGGTAAGACCCAACTCCACAAGTCAGAAGACACACCTCCACAGGTAGGAGGCAGCTAGGGACAGGTAAGACATACCTCCACAGGCAAGACACCTCCACAGGTAGGAAGAAGCTAGGGACAGGTAGGACACACCTCCCACAGGTAGGAAGAAGCTAGGGACAGGTAAGACACACCTCCACAGGTAGGAGGAGGCTAGGGACAGGTGGGACACACCTCTTCGGGTAGAAGGAGGCTAAGAACAGGTAAGACACATCTCCACAGGTAGGAGGAGGCTAGGGACAGGTAAGACACACCTCCACAGGTAGGAGGAGGCTAGGGACAGGTAAGACACACCTCCACAGCTAGGACAAGGCTAGGGACTGGTAAGACACATCAGCACATGTAGGAGGAGGCTAGGGACAGGTAAGACACATCAGCATAGGTAGGAGGAGGCTAGGGAGAGGGAAGACACAACAGCACAGCTAGGAGGAGGCTAGGGACAGGTAAGACACACCTCCACAGTTAGGAGGAGGCTAGGGACAGGTAAGACACACCTCCACAGTTAGGAGGAGGCTAGGGACAGGTAAGACACAACTCCACAGTTAGGAGGAGGCTAGGGACAGGTAAGACACAACTCCACAGTTAGGAGGAGGCTAGGGACAGGTAAGACACAACTCCACAGTTAGGAGGAGGCTAGGGACAGGTAATACACAACTCCACAGTTAGGAGGAGGCTAGGGACAGGTAAGACACAACTCCACAGTTAGGAGGAGGCTAGGGACAGGTAAGACACAACTCCACAGTTAGAAGGAGGCTAGGGACAGGTAAGACACAACTCCACAGTTAGGAGGAGGCTAGGGACAGGTAATACACAACTCCACAGTTAGGAGTAGGCTAGGGAAAGGTAAAACACACTTGTTTCACTTTATGTTTCACTTCATGTGACTTCAGGTGACCTGTCTGTGTTGCTCGGGGTTGGTGCTGCTGGAATGGGTCTCCTAGCGGTCCTAGCGCTAAGCTACAGGTCAGACACATAGATGAAACATCAGTCTTTATTTTTTAAAGTTGCTTTGTAACTTACCCCCTGGCTACATATAGTAAATATGGCTTTATCCCTGTTTATTTGGCTGTTTGAAAGTTTGACGTGGGCAATCGTATTTCAGGAGGTTGGGTTGATACAACTGCCTGTAAGGTTTTGTTATGTGTTGTTATGCATCCAGGAGAATGCAGCATGTCAAGTGGCCATGGAATTTAAATCCGGAGGACACACCAGAAGTCATAGTAACATACTGGGTGAGTTTCAACACAAAAAGGTTACTAGTTTTTCATTTTTCCCCCATTGTTCCCTGTAGGAGAAGCCTTTCCTGGGCTGTGAAGAACCTTTTTATAGCGGTTTCTTTGAATAACTATTTGTATCACCATTTGTTGAATTCAGGACGGTTCTACCAGGAACAAGAGGGTTCTTCATTACAAATCAAATCAAATCAAATGTATTTATATAGCCCTTCGTACATCAGCTGATATCTCAAAGTGCTGTACAGAAACCCAGCCTAAAACCCCCAAACAGCAAGCAATGCAGGTGTAGAAGCACCACGGTGGCTAGGAAAAACTCCATAGAAAGGCCAAAACCTAGGAAGAAACCTAGAGAGGAACCAGGCTATGTGGGGTGGCCAGTCCTCTTCTGGCTGTGCCGGGTGGAGATTTTGAACCTAGAGAGGAACCAGGCTATGTGGGGTGGCCAGTCCTCTTCTGGCTGTGCCGGGTGGAGATTATGAACCTAGAGAGGAACCAGGCTATGTGGGGTGGCCAATCCTCTTCTAGCTGTGCCGGGTGGAGATTATAACAGAACATGGCCAAGATGTTCAAATGTTCATAAATGACCAGCAGGGTCAAATAATACATTGTTAAACATTTCCTGCCAACTGGTTACAGTGAACATTCAGTTAATATACAAAGTTAATGCATTTTATTGTTATAGTATTAAAGCTGGAAAGAACAGTATGCTGCTGTATACACACGTGGGTTTGTGGTTCCATCCCTGTAGGGCGGAGCCCTTCTGGGGTCTACGCAGAACCCTGTCATGAAAAACCGTCTGGTTCCAGGTAGAACCAATTACAGGTTCTACAGTTATAGGATACTTCAGATGTGCTTATGGCACACACTGTAAAAATTGATCTGTAATTTGTTACCAACTAGAGTTGCAGTAAATATTCAGTAACAATTTATATGGTATTTTTTTTAAAGGACTGTATTTGTATAGTTGAATTACGGTGTTGTTGTTGTAACATTATGCTGCTGATTTCTCATTGTTTAAAAAAGATTTTATGTATTTTTGCTGCAACTCAGTAGCCAGGAATATATTGTAATTTTGCAGGATTTTTTAAACCTTTATTTAACTAGGCAAGTCAGTTAAGAAAAAAATGCTTATTTACAATGACAGCCTAGGAACAGTGGGTTAACTGCTTTGTTCAAGGGCAGAATGACTGATTTTTACCTTGTCAGCTCAGAGATTTCAAATAAATCAAATCAAATTTATTTGTCACATACACATGGTTAGCAGATGTTAATGCGAGTGTAGCGAAATGCTTCTAGTTCCGACAATGCAGTAATAACGAACAAGTAATCTAACTAACAATTCCAAAAAAAACTACTGTCTTATACACAATGTAAGGGGATAAAGAATATGTACATAAGGATATATGAATGAGTGATGGTACAGAGCAGCATAGGCAAGATACAGTAGATGATATCGAGTACAGTATATACATATGAGATGAGTATGTAAACCAAGTGGCATAGTTAAAGTGGCTAGTGATACATGTATTACATAAGGATGCAGTCGATGATATAGAGTACAGTATCTACGTATGCATATGAGATGAATAATGTAGGGTAAGTAACATTATATAAGGTAGCATTGTTTAAAGTGGCTAGTGATATATTTACATCATTTCCCATCAATTCCCATGATTAAAGTGGCTGGAGTAGAGTCAGTGGCATTGACAGTGTGTTGGCAGTAGCCACTCAATGTTAGTGGTGGCTGTTTAACAGTCTGATGACCTTGAGATAGAAGCTGTTTTTCAGTCTCTCGGTCCCAGCTTTGATGCACCTGTACTGACCTCGCCTTCTGGATGACAGCGGGGTGAACAGGCAGTGGCTCGGGTGGTTGATGTCCTTGATGATCTTTATGGCCTTCCTGTAGCATCGGGTGGTGTAGGTGTCCTGGAGGGCAGGTAGTTTGCCCCCGGTGATGCGTTGTGCAGACCTCACTACCCTCTGGAGAGCCTTACGGTTGAGGGCGGTGCAGTTGCCATACCAGGCGGTGATACAGCCCGCCAGGATGCTCTCGATTGTGCATCTGTAGAAGTTTGTGAGTGCTTTTGGTGACAAGCCGAAATGAGGTTGAAGAGGCGCTGCTGCGCCTTCCTCACGATGCTGTCTGTGTGAGTGGACCAATTCAGTTTGTCTGTGATGTGTATGCCAAGGAACTTAAAACTTGCTACCCTCTCCACTACTGTTCCATCGATGTGGATGGGGGGGTGTTCCCTCTGCTGTTTCCTGAAGTCCACAATCATCAGCCTTGGTTTTGTTGACGTTGAGTGTGAGGTTATTTTCCTGACACCACACTCCGAGGGCCCTCACCTCCTCCCTGTAGGCCGTCTCGTCGTTGTTGGTAATCAAGCCTACCACTGTTGTGTCGTCCGCAAACTTGATGATTGAGTTGGAGGCGTGCGTGGCCACGCAGTCGTGGGTGAACAGGGAGTACAGGAGAGGGCTCAGAACGCACCCTTGTGGGGCCCCAGTGTTGAGGATCAGCGGGGAGGAGATGTTGTTGCCTACCCTCACCACCTGGGGGCGGCCCGTCAGGAAGTCCAGTACCCAGTTGCACAGGGCGGGGTCGAGACCCAGGGTCTCGAGCTTGATGACGAGCTTGGAGGGTACTATGGTGTTGAATGCCGAGCTGTAGTCGATGAACAGCATTCTCACATAGGTATTCCTCTTGTCCAGATGGGTTAGGGCAGTGTGCAGTGTGGTTGAGATTGCATCGTCTGTGGACCTATTTGGGCGGTAAGCAAATTGGAGTGGGTCAAGGGTGTCAGGTAGGGTGGAGGTGATATGGTCCTTGACTAGTCTCTCAAAGCACTTCATGATGACGGATGTGAGTGCTACGGGGCGGTAGTCGTTTAGCTCAGTTACCTTAGCTTTCTTGGGAACAGGAACAATGGTGGCCCTCTTGAAGCATGTGGGAACAGCAGACTGGTATATGGATTGGTTGAATATGTCCGTAAACACACCGGCCAGCTGGTCTGCGCATGCTCTGAGGGCGCGGCTGGGGATGCCGTCTGGTCCTGCAGCCTTGCGAGGGTTAACACGTTTAAATGTCTTACTCACTTCGGCTGCAGTGAAGGAGAGACCGCATGTTTTCGTTGCAGGCCGTGTCAGTGGCACTGTATTGTCCTCAAAGCGGGCAAAAAAGTTGTTTAGTCTGCCTGGGAGCAAGACATCCTGGTCCGTGACAGGGCTGGGTTTCTTCCTGTAGTCCGTGATTGACTGTAGACCCTGCCACATGCCTCTTGTGTCTGAGCCGTTGAATTGAGATTCTACTTTGTCTCTGTACTGGCGCTTAGCTTGTTTGATAGCCTTGCGGAGGGAATAGCTGCACTGTTTGTATTCAGTCATGTTACCAGACACCTTGCCCTGATTAAAAGCAGTGGTTCGCGCCTTCAGTTCCACACGAATGCTGCCATCAATCCACGGTTTCTGGTTGGGGAATGTTTTAATCGTTGCTATGGGAACGACATCTTCAACGCACGTTCTAATGAACTCGCACACCGAATCAGCGTATTCGTCAATGTTGTTGGCTGACGCAATACGAAACATCTCCCAGTCCATGTGATGGAAGCAGTCTTGGAGTGTGGAGTCAGCTTGGTCGGACCAACGTTGGACAGACCTCAGCGTGGGAGCTTCTTGTTTTAGTTTCTGTCTGTAGGCAGGGATCAACAAAATGGAGTCGTGGTCAGCTTTTCCGAAAGAGGGGCGGGGCAGGGCCTTATATGCGTCGCGGAAGTTAGAGTAACAATGATCCAGGGTCTTTCCACCCCTGGTTGCGCAATCGATATGCTGATAAAATTTAGGGAGTCTTGTTTTCAGATTAGCCTTGTTAAAATCCCCAGCTACAATGAATGCAGCCTCCGGATAAATCGTTTCCAGTTTGCAGAGAGTTAAATAAAGTTCGTTCAGAGCCATCGATGTGTCTGCTTGGGGGGGGATATATACGGCTGTGATTATAATCGAAGAGAATTCTCTTGGTAGATAATGCGGTCTACATTTGATTGTGAGGAATTCTAAATCAGGTGAACAGAAGGATTTGAGTTCCTGTATGTTTCTTTCATCACACCATGTCACGTTGGCCATAATGCATACGCCCCCGCCCCTCTTCTTACCAGAAAGATGTTCGTTTCTGTCCGCGCGATGCGTGGAGAAACCCGCTGGCTGCACCGCTTCGGATTGCGTCTCTCCAGTGAGCCACGTTTCCGTGAAGCAGAGAACGTTACAGTCTCTGATGTCCCTCTGGAATGCTACCCTTGCTCGGATTTCATCAACCTTGTTGTCAAGAGACTGGACATTGGCAAGAAGAATGCTAGGGAGTGGTGCACAATGTGCCCGTCTCCGGAGTCTGACCAGAAGACCGCTTCGTTTCCCTCTTTTTCTGAGTCGTTTTTTTGGGTCGCTGCATGGGAACCATCCCGTGGCACTGGTTGTAAGGCAGAACACAGGATCCGCATCGCGAAAAACATATTCTTGGTCGTACTGGTGGTGAGTTGACGCTGATCTTATATTCAGTAGTTCTTCTCGGCTGTATGTGATGAAACCTAAGATGACCTGGGGTACTAGTGTAAGAAATAACACGTAAAAAAACAAAAAACTGCATAGTTTCCTAGGAACGCGAAGCGAGGCGGCCATCTCTGTCGGCGCCGGAATGTTTGATCTAGCAACCTTGCAGTTACTAGTCCAATGCTCTAACCACTAGGCTACTTGTATAACCTTGTAAAATGATGTATTCTGAGCACAATTGGGACTAAATCTCTATTGGGATTTGAACTTGGTTAACAGTGACCCGAATTCCCTGCTGCACCATCAGGTCTGTGGCATTGAGAAAGATTGGCCACAGATTTAATGGCAAGAATACATTTCTGCAATTTGCTAAAAGTTGTCCAAAATCCAATCAATAATTGTGCGAAGATCTGACAAACTAAAGTAAAAGGGGCAGTGCTCAGGGAGCCTTGGCATCAAGTATGGATATACGCTATGGAGATTTGGATTTGAAACGTTTTGGTCAGGATTGCGTTAATGTTTCTGCAATGACATCAGATACATATTTATATCAAGAGCATGTATTTACACTCACAAGAATATGGGTACAGCTAGGGTATAGTGTACATGTATCCTAAAAGGTACTGACTACAAAGAATGCTTACTATCTGTCAAATAATGTTATATGTTATCTTATATTCAGAAAAGTTAATTAAAGGTACAGTAAGTTACTGGCAGTTAATTTAATACATTTTACAATAATTTACTGACATCTGGTTGCCAGTAAGTTGCTGGCAGTTAGTTGCCAGTGTAGTATTAGCAGTTACTGGCCATAACTCACTGAAAGACGGTTGCCAGTTAAGTAATGCAAAATTCACATCAACTTCCAGAAAATTAACTTCCATTAATTTTCTATGAAATGCACAATGCGGCTCTTTATTGTAACATGGTCTTAGAAAGATTGCAAAACTAACAGTGTCAAAAGAGGTGCTCTACCTGAACAACATAACCATCCAACCACTTAAACTGGTACAACACTTCCACTGACGGTGGGCACCATTATGCATCTTACTAGATCACTCCACCAAAGATCCTAATGAGCCCAACTGGTACATTGACCCCACCTACATTTCAAAGTGCAGTGATGATTGTACCTTATATTCAAAATATTGGGTAGAAAAATGTTACATTTTACTAGATTATCTACAGAGTACCTTTGTGTACCTCTGAATGTACAGTACCATATGTGTACAGTACCTTTGAGTTTTTTGTACCCCAGGGAACAACACTAACTGTAGCCATATTTTTGGAGAGTGTGTGGATATACAATGCCTTCAGAAAGTATTCACACCTCTTGACTTTTTTCACTTTTTTTTTGTGTTACAAAGTGGGATTAAAATCGATGTATTTGTCTTTTTTTGTGTCAACGATCTATACCAAATTTGCCCCAAACACAATCCTTTGTATTCAGGACCAAAAGTTATTTGCTTTGCCACATTTTTTGCAGTATTACTTTAGTACCTTGTGGCAAATAGGATGCATGTTTTGGAATATTTTTTATTCAGTACAAGCTTCTCTATTTTTTACTCTCTCAATTAGGTTAGTATTGTGTAGTAACTACAAGTCTTAGAGATTTACCCCCCCCCCCCAAAAAACGAACAGCTGTAATCGCTGCCAAAGGTGCATCTCCATTATTGACTCGGGGGTGTGAATACTGTAAATGAGATTGTTATGTATTTAATGTAATACATTTGCTAAAAAAAAAAAAAATGCGCTTTGTCATTATGGGGTATTGTGTGTAGATTATTATTTATTTAACCTTTATTTAACTAGGCAAGTCAGTTAAGAGCAAATTCTTATTTATAATGACGGTGAGAAAAGAGATTTGAATACTTTGTTGAGAAAATAGATTTGAGACTTACCTTTACATCAAGTGCCAACTTTTAGCAAAGTGCAGAAATGTATTATTGTCATTAAATCTGGTCTTTGTCACAATGTTTCTGGTGTAACAAGAACATATCAGTTTCCATTGGTTACACTTCTCAACTTTTTCTCAGCGCACACACAAACACACAGCCCTTCCCTATCTGTCTTTGTGTACCAGAACAATTGTGTGGCCAACGAGGCAACAACAGAAGAAACCACAGCAGAACATGGAGGGAAGGTGGAACCAATCACTGTAGAACCCTAGAGGAACAGAAATACAGAACACAGGATGGGCTGGAGATGTCTATTTTCAATTGTCTTTTTGTTTTAAACCAGGGTTATCTTCATGTCATAAATAATACGTCATGTCATAATCTTCATAAAAATGTCACATGACTTAGGCACTAGCTATGTCACTCCCTGCTACCAACACACAACCCCTAGCACAATGTCCTAGTGGACCAAACTGATTAGAACCTAGTAGTCAATTGAATTTTCAAAGCCAAGTGGTTTGATTTTATTTCTGTGAATGTGAAAAATTGAAAAAAAAAATGCTGCTCAGCTCAGGATGGGTTTGTCCAACTACAGGACAAACAAAATAATTACATTGGCTTTCTCATTGAGAAATGAACACCTAAACAAACATGTAGCGGGCAAGTAAAAAATAAGCAAGGGGCCTGCAGATAGGACCCCAACACCCATGGTGGTGATGAGTACATCCTCGAATTGAAGGCCCAATCCTACATTTCCATGCATGGCATTTAATTCAAAACTTCACACATATTCCTTAAACACACTGCAACACTGCATAATAAGATACACTGTACATATAAGCTATATTTAGTTATAAAATGTTAACATCATTGGATTGTTTAGATAATTATTATTATTATTATTATTAATAAAGAACAAAAATGGCATCTATAAAATATGTAAACTTTTTGTGAATTACAGGTTTGTTTAAATACTAATATAAACATATTATTATTATTATCATTATTATTAGTAATATTATGTATTATTTTGTATTATTATCATTACTATTGTTATTATTATCATTATTATTATTATTATTAAGATCTGTCTGGCCTACCTTATATCCATCTCTGGCAACTGATTCTAATTTGTATCTATTAAATATATTCCTATTGAATGCTCTCTAAGAAATGTACCATTGCTCATCAGATCTTAATTTGTAAAATAAAAAAATATCTGCAACCTGTTGTTTCTATCCCTTAATTTGTGTTGGACTCCCCTAGAACCCTCAAATTAATCTCTGAACCTGCTGTTTAATTTGTGTTGGACTCCCCTAGAACCCTCAAAATCATCTCTAGACCTGCTATGTTTTCATTCTCCCGCTCTAATCAGGAATTTATCTAAACCTGGGCCACCAGGTGGGAGTTAATGATCAGGTATAACAGAAAATCATCCGGCTCCAGACCTCGTACGGTAGGATTTGAATATCCCATGCCCTAGCACAGGGGTAGGCAACCAACCCCGTTCCTGGAGAGCCGTAGGTACTGTACTACAGCATTTTGTCCCAACTAGGCACCTCGTCTAACCAACTGAGATAATGAATCAGTCCAGTGAGCCTAAATTCAATACACCTGGTGTTCTTCCAGGTCAGCTAAAGGAACAACACGAAGTGCCTGCAGCCCTCTAGGGTTGCCTAGCCCTGCCTCTAGCCCTGCCTCTAGGGTTGCCTAGCCCTGCCTCTAGCCCTGCCTCTAGGGTTGCCTAGCCCTGCCTCTAGCCCTGCCTCTAGGGTTGCCTAGCCCTGCCTCTAGCCCTGCCTCTAGGGTTGCCTAGCCCTGCCTCTAGCCCTGCCTCTAGGGTTGCCTAGCCCTGCCTCTAGCCCTGCCTCTAGGGTTGCCTAGCCCTGCCTCTAGCCCTGCCTCTAGCCCTGCCTCTAGGGTTAGCTAGCCCTGCCTCTAGGGTTGCCTAGCCCTGCCTCTAGGGTTGCCTAGCCCTGCCTCTAGGGTTGCCTAGCCCTGCCTCTAGGGTTGCCTAGCCCTGCCTCTAGCCCTGCCTCTAGGGTTAGCTAGCCCTGCCTCTAGGGTTGCCTAGCCCTGCCTCTAGCCCTGCCTCTAGGGTTGCCTAGCCCTGCCTCTAGCCCTGCCTCTAGGGTTGCCTAGCCCTGCCTCTAGCCCTGCCTCTAGGGTTAGCTAGCCCTGCCTCTAGGGTTAGCTAGCCCTGCCTCTAGGGTTGCCTAGCCCTGCCTCTAGCCCTGCCTCTAGGGTTGCCTAGCCCTGCCTCTAGGGTTGCCTAGCCCTGCCTCTAGGGTTGCCTAGCCCTGCCTCTAGCCCTGCCTCTAGGGTTGCCTAGCCCTGCCTCTAGGGTTGCCTAGCCCTGCCTCTAGCCCTGCCTCTAGGGTTGCCTAGCCCTGCCTCTAGGGTTGCCTAGCCCTGCCTCTAGGGTTGCCTAGCCCTGCCTCTAGCCCTGCCTCTAGGGTTGCCTAGCCCTGCCTCTAGGGTTGCCTAGCCCTGTCTCTAGGGTTGCCTAGCCCTGCCTCTAGGGTTAGCTAGCCCTGCCTCTAGGGTTGCCTAGCCCTGCCTCTAGGGTTGCCTAGCCCTGCCTCTAGGGTTGCCTAGCCCTGCCTCTAGGGTTGCCTAGCCCTGCCTCTAGGGTTGCCTAGCCCTGCCTCTAGCCCTGCCTCTAGGGTTGCCTAGCCCTGCCTCTAGGGTTGCCTAGCCCTGCCTCTAGCCCTGCCTCTAGGGTTGCCTAGCCCTGCCTCTAGGGTTGCCTAGCCCTGCCTCTAGGGTTGCCTAGCCCTGCCTCTAGGGTTGCCTAGCCCTGCCTCTAGGGTTGCCTAGCCCTGCCTCTAGCCCTGCCTCTAGGGTTGCCTAGCCCTGCCTCTAGGGTTGCCTAGCCCTGCCTCTAGGGTTGCCTAGCTCTGCCTCTAGGGTTGCCTAGCCCTGCCTCTAGGGTTGCCTAGCCCTGCCTCTAGGGTTGCCTAGCCCTGCCTCTAGGGTTGCCTAGCCCTGCCTCTAGGGTTGCCTAGCCTGCCTCTAGGGTTGCCTAGCCCTGCCTCTAGGGTTGCCTAGTCTGCCTCTAGGGTTGCCTAGCCCTGCCTCTAGGGTTGCCTAGCCCTGCCTCTAGGGTTGCCTAGCCCTGCCTTTAGGGTTGCCTAGCCCTGCCTCTAGGGTTGCCTAGCCCTGCCTCTAGGGTTGCCTAGCCCTGCCTCTAGGGTTGCCTAGCCCTGCCTCTAGGGTTGCCTAGCCTGCCTCTAGGGTTGCCTAGCCCTGCCTCTAGGGTTGCCTAGCCTGCCTCTAGGGTTGCCTAGCCCTGTCTCTAGGGTTGCCTAGCCCTGCCTCTAGGGTTGCCTAGCCCTGCCTCTAGGGTTGCCTAGTCTGCCTCTAGGGTTGCCTAGCCCTGCCTCTAGGGTTGCCTAGCCCTGCCTCTAGGGTTGCCTAGCCCTGCCTCTAGGGTTGCCTAGCCCTGCCTCTAGGGTTGCCTAGCCCTGCCTCTAGGGTTGCCTAGCCCTGCCTCTAGGGTTGCCTAGCCCTGCCTCTAGGGTTGCCTAGCCCTGCCTCTAGGGTTGCCTAGCCCTGCCTCTAGGGTTGCCTAGCCCTGCCTCTAGGGTTGCCTAGCCCTGCCTCTAGGGTTGCCTAGCCTGCCTCTAGGGTTGCCTAGCCCTGCCTCTAGGGTTGCCTAGCCTGCCTCTAGGGTTGCCTAGCCCTGCCTCTAGGGTTGCCTAGCCCTGCCTCTAGGGTTGCCTAGCCCTGCCTCTAGGGTTGCCTAGCCCTGCCTCTAGCCTCTCTGTGCTCCCCTTTTCTCCTGTAACAACTATATTATTGCCACAGTAGTCTATAAAATAACACCTATACTGTAGAAAAGCGTTTATTCCCCTAACATTCCTCTCGGGGAGAAGTCTATCTTGTGTACGAAATTGTTTGGTCTATTTTTCTACTTGTATGTTTAATACCTAAACATGGCAAATAAAAATATATATTTAATCAGAATATAAATGAGTAATTACCACCACCTACTGGCCATTATCTTTGTCTGTCTGTCTGTCTTTCTTTCTTTCGTATCTATTGAATTTCACCAGAGAGGTTGGCGGAGACTAATTATACATCTACCAAAATCAGTTTACTTTCAACGTGATCAAAGCAACAACTCTGGTTTCTATGGTTACCACCCCAGATAGACTGACAGTACAAACATATATTGAACTAAAATATAAACGCAACATGCAACAATTTCAAACATCTTATTGCTTTACAGTTTATAGAGAAAAGAAATCTGTCATTTGAAAAGAAATCTATGGATTTCACATGACTGGGCAGGGGTGCTGCCATGGGTGGATCAGAAAGAGCCCCCCCACAGGTATCTGTGACCGGGGCAGCGGCATTGAGGCTATCTCCATTTTAAAGTAGTCCATTTTATTATTATTTGGGGTTTGAAAATAGTGTTAAGCTAATTTTGGGGATCGCTCCCAACTCATGGGAATCCCCACCCAGTTGACTACTTTAAAATGATGGAAGCTCACAATTACAGTGTCCATGCTAAAATGGATTATATCCAATTTGAGTCCTCTAACTATCTCGTTGGCTATGTGCAATACATTTCATTTGAATAGTTTGTAACGTGTGCCCTCCTGAATAGGCCGCATGCACACCTACTGAATCAGGTTGCCAAATTACAGTCAATCAGAATGGTGGTGGGTGTGGCCCAGTGTGATGAAGTTTAAAGGGACAGTTCACCCTAATGACAAATATACTTCATCTTATGGACAGAAACAGCATACCAACAACAGTGAGTGTGGACAGATAGATCCCTATTGGAAAATAATAGAATGTCAAAATATAGCAACACATACCCCCCCTTTATTCAAGTACACAGTAAAACACTATGACACATCAGATTAGTCTTTATTCAAGTACACAGTAAAACACTATGACACATCAGATTAGTCTTCATTCAAATAGACAGTAAAACACTATGACACATCAGATTGGTCTTAATTCAAGAATATTGATTTTGTATCATTATAACATTATTCTGTTCAATATTTATGAACTTAATTTAACTTCTTATGGGCAGGTGGGACGGTAGCATCCCACCTGGCCAACGTCCGGTGAAATTGCAGAGCACGAAATTCAAACTACAGAATTATAAATATTTAACTTTCATAAAATCACAAGTGTAATACATCAAAATAAAGATCAACTTCTTGTTAATCCAGCCGCTGTGTCAGATTTCAAAAAGGCTTTACGGTGAAAGCACACCATGCGATTATCTGAGGACAGTACCCCGCTTCACAAAAGCATGAAAAACATATTTCAACCAGGCAGGTGCGCCACGAATGTCAGAAATAGCGATATAAAAAATGCCTTACCTTTGATGACCTTCTTCTGTTGGCACTCCAAAAGGTCCCAGTTACATCACAAATGGTCCTTTTGTTCGATAATGTCCTTCTTTATATCCATAAAAACTCAGTTTAGCTGGCGCGCTTCAGTCAATAATCCACCCAGTTTCCCTCCATCAAAATGCATACAAAATGAATCCCAAACGTTACTAATAAACTTTTCCAAACAAGTCAAACAACATTTATAATCAAACCGTAGGTACCCTAATACGTAAATAAACTAGCAAATTTGAGACGGAGAATCGTTATTGTCTTTACCGGAGAAAAATACCAAAGAACGCGCTCTCTTCCACGCGCTTGGAAACACTACAACCAAAATGGGAGCCACCTAGAAAAACCACCATTTCTGGGTCATTTTTCCAAAAACGAGCATGAAACTCTTTCTAAAGACTGTTGACATCTATTGGAAGCCCTAGGAACTGCAATCTGGGAGGACTTGGCCTTATAATAAAAGTGATAGCCATTGAAAATAGTGGAAGGCTGAATTTTTTGGGGGGGGATGGTTTGTCCTCGGGGTTTCGCCTGCCATATCAGTTCTGTTATACTCACAGACATTATTTTTAACAGTTCTAGAAACTTTAGAGTGTTTAATATCCAATATCTACCAATTATATGCATATCCTAGCCTCTGGGCCTGAGTAGCAGGCAGTTTACTTTGGGCACGCTTTTCATCCGGACGTGAAAATACTGCCCCCTACCCAAGAGAGGTTAACCTCAAGCTTCCTATATTCTATATTCTCAAATCATAATTTAAATTGCCTGGCACATTTAGAGAAATCTTAATGTGCACGGGTCCATGTTAAATAAATAAAAGAAAACAAATTCACTGTGTAACACTTTAATTTAAACAACCTGGTCTCATAGTCTAGACATAACATAGTAAATGTAAATCTAGGACACTCCAATTAGTATGATATGTGTCGTGGAAAATTACAAGATTATAAAATAAGGCTTGTATTACATTATAATAGTTGTTACATTTGACAGAATAGAGTATTGTGTGTGTGTGTGTTCCCCTGAGGATGGGCCTCTATGAGAGAGCACTGACGATGCCTTTGGGTAATAAAGCCTACAGAGCATTCCAGATAACATGAGCTAATGGTTCTGTGCTATGCCGTACCAGGGAGAGATGGTTCCCCTTTGGAGTCAGGTGGCCAGACACGGGTCTTTACAATGAGAACTGTTGACACCTCAGTAACTGTCTGCTATGTTCTATAGATATCTTTCATACAAATCGTAACCTTTTGTGAACTGTTCCTAAGATCTGTGGTTCGTCAGTGTAAGTTGAGAGGGGTGTATCTTGGATATAAAAGATCTTTGTACTTTTCTGTTGGTACTTTTCAATGGTTCGTTAGAGATAGCGCATCATTGAAAGTCAAAAAAGGCAAAGCTATTATTAAAAATATGTACTTTAAGTATAACTCTGACTGGTGTGTGAAGTTTGTAATTCTCTCCTCATTTGGTAAAGCAGAAATATGCCACCACATTTGGCGATGGGGACGGGACGTGAATCTTCACTCGGTGACCGCTCCTGAAGATCTGGGCAAATCGTACACGAGGGATCCCTCAAACTTGGGATCTCAGGGAAACCATCTCAGGGAAACCACACTTCGGGAACGAAGCAGATGAACACACCTTTGATCTGAGAGGCAGCGAGCCGAGTGGATACCACATCTCGAATTTAGTTTTTTTGAAGAAAGAGGTGAACAAACCACACTTGAAGTCGAGTTTTAAAATAAGCCTCTGTTAGGTATGCTCTGAGTGTGTATTCCTTGTGAGGAGGAAACCTTGGAGGCGTAAGCAGGGCCGAGTCAGAGGAGAGTAATCTGAGAGTTTGCCGGCTCAAAGATACTCTGCTATTTGTCGGTTGCGGGCGACCTAGAACCGTCCTGACACTGAATTGATCACAGTGGGGATTGGTGCTGTGTGTGGGGGTGAGGGGCCAGGGTGACTGTGCGTTCTGTATGAAACACGGTACTTGGTAAAGCCCTATTGGAAGAAGGACCTCATTCTGAAAGTGTCTGTGTGACTGTCTAAGTGACCCTGTGTGAGCGCGGTAGGTTGACTCTGTGTGGGTAACCTTTTAATTATGTCCTGATTTTCTGTGTGGACATCTGACCAGTTCTGTGTGAACATCTGACCAATCCTGTGTGAACATCTGACCAATCCTATGTGGGTGATCCTTAAAGTTCTGTGTGAACATCTGACCAATCCTGTGTGGGTGATCCTTAAAGTTCTGTGTGAACATCTGACCAATCCTATGTGGGTGATCCTTAAAGTTCTGTGTGAACATCTGACCAATCCTGTGTGGGTGATCCTTAAAGTTCTGTGTGAACATCTGACCAATCCTGTGTGGGTGATCCTTAAAGTTCTGTGTGAACATCTGACCAATCCTGTGTGGGTGATCCTTAAAGTTCTGTGTGAACATCTGACCAATCCTGTGTGGGTGATCCTTAAAGTTCTGTGTGAACATCTGACCAATCCTGTGTGGGTGATCCTTAAAGTTCTGTGTGAACATCTGACCAATCCTATGTGGGTGATCCTTAAAGTTCTGTGTGAACATCTGACCAATCCTGTGTGGGTGATCCTTAAAGTTCTGTGTGAACATCTGACCAATCCTGTGTGGGTGATCCTTAAAGTTCTGTGTGAACATCTGACCAATCCTGTGTGGGTGATCCTTAAAGTTCTGTGTGAACATCTGACCAATCCTGTGTGGGTGATCCTTAAAGTTCTGTGTGAACATCTGACCAATCCTGTGTGGGTGATCCTTAAAGTTCTGTGTGAACATCTGACCAATCCTGTGTGGGTGATCCTTAAAGTTCTGTGTGAACATCTGACCAATCCTGTGTGGGTGATCCTTAAAGTTCTGTGTGAACATCTGACCAATCCTATGTGGGTGATCCTTAAAGTTCTGTGTGAACATCTGACCAATCCTGTGTGGGTGATCCTTAAAGTTCTGTGTGAACATCTGACCAATCCTGTGTGGGTGATCCTTAAAGTTCTGTGTGAACATCTGACCAATCCTGTGTGGGTGATCCTTAAAGTTCTGTGTGAACATCTGACCAATCCTGTGTGGGTGATCCTTAAAGTTCTGTGTGAACATCTGACCAATCCTGTGTGGGTGATCCTTAAAGTTCTGTGTGAACATCTGACCAATCCTGTGTGGGTGATCCTTAAAGTTCTGTCTGAGTACCTAAGATTTTCTTACGTTGTATATGGATTCTGTGAATATATGAAAACATTATCAATTGTATGTGTGTATAATCGATTACTAGTGATAACGATAAAAGTAATGCTGAGAATATAATTAGATACTAGTTAAACCACCCATTCGTAGACGTACGTAGGTTTTGAGTTGGTTTCTTTAATGGATAATTTGATGAAGATGAGGTTTTAAGCACTATTAAACTGTCTACAAAGTCTGGGAAATTGTGCTCTAGAAACTGATTAGAGTGTGTCTACTTTCGGTCAAGAAACTGCCCTTAAAGTCAGAAACTGTTATATTTTTTATTCCCAGTATGAGTGGAGTTGGGGATTTATTGATGGTCAGATTCGTGTTTATTGTCGAAGGAATGAGCGTTACACCGAGGCCTGTACTCTGGAGCGGGATCAATTTGGAGGTGGAGGGTCCTTCATGGTCTGGGGCGGTGTGTCACAGCATCATCGGACTGAGCTTGTTGTTATTGCAGGCAATCTCAACGCTCTGCGTTACAGGGAATACATCATCTTCCCTCATGTGGTACCCTTCCTGCAGGCCCATCCTGACATGACCCTCCAGTGCCACCAGCCATACTGCTCGCTCTGTGCGTGATTTCCTGGGAACTTGGAACTTGCAGGTGCCTTATTGGAAGAGTGGGGTAACATCTCACAGCAAGAACTGGCAAATCTGATGCAATCCATGAGGAGGAGATGTACTGCAGTACTTAATGCAGCTGGTATCCTCACCAGATACTGACGGTTACTTTTGATTTGAACCCCCCCTCCTTTTTTTTCAGGGACACATTATTCTATTTCTGTTAGTCACATGTCTGTGGAACTTGTTCAGTTTATGTCTCAGTTGTTGAATCTTATGTTCATACAAATATTTATACGTGTTAAGTTTGCTGAAAATAAACGCAGTTGACAGCGAAAGGAGGATTCATTTTTTTTGCTGAGTTTATTTCCCAACATGCTCTATTGCAGTTAGATATTTTGAATTATTTGTTGCAATATCTGTGTTTTTGATTGATAAATAAATCAATAAATGTATCTTATGCTACTCAAAGATAAATAGCATACATTTTCCTAAACTAATTCAATCTATGAGTCGGATTTATCGCACCCATTACTGAAATGGTTGTTCCAGTAGATAGTATAATTTATTCATATTTCTATCTGCGGCAGTCACTCTGAATGCAGTCACTCTGAATGCAGTTATTCTGAATGCAGTCACTCTGAATGCAGTCATTCTGAATGCAGTCACTCTGAATGCAGTCACTCTGAATGCAGTCACTCTGAATGCAGTCATTCTGAATGCAGTCACTCTGAATGCAGTCATTCTGAATGCAGTCACTCTGAATGCAGTCACTCTGAATGCAGTCACTCTGAATGCAGTCATTCTGAATGCAGTCACTCTGAATGCAGTCACTCTGAATGCAGTCACTCTGAATGCAGTCACTCTGAATGCAGTCACTCTGAATGCAGTCATTCTGAATGCAGTCACTCTGAATGCAGTCACTCTGAATGCAGTCACTCTGAATGCAGTCTCTCTGAATGCAGTCACTCTGAATGCAGTCTCTCTGAATGCAGTCACTCTGAATGCAGTCACTTTGAATGCAGTCACTCTGACTGCAGATAGTGGGAATCCACTCGGTCTGGATTCCATTAGGAATTCAACATCTCTCTGCAAACCAGCATAACGTGACTTGATGCCGGTGTTGCTGTATCTTTGGCTGGTCACCAAGCACCGTTAACATTCGGAACACATCCCTAATATGGGACAGCTTAACTATGTAGAGTCCATGCCCAGACGCATTGACAAGCAACAAATCAATTCTAATGAACAAGGCTTTGAAGTTTTGTTTTCCTCTATCCTCTAACTCAAAAAAAAGAAAAAGAGACCAATGTTATACATAATAGCCCCTCCCCCCTCCGGTTTTGTGAGATGACCTCTTCCAAATATGGACGTCCATGAAACAGAGTTCAGACGACTGCTGTACAGCTTGCCGATGTCGTCGAGCTAAACAACCACCGTTGTCGTGTTCGTGAGTCTTGTTAGTTTGTAGCTCACATAGTTTGGGTTGGTTTCCACTAGTTACCCCAATCACAAAGTCATAATTGACTATATTGTAAAAATAGCGTTTTGGTCATTATTTAAGGTTAGGAATAAGGTTAGCAGTGTTTTTAAGGTAAGGGTTAAGGTGACGTTTGAAACGTCATTTAAGAAATAGTTTGGGGTTATGACGTTGTGTCTGTGGTAACTACTGAGGACAGTACGGGTTTTACAGACGATTTTGTGACGATTTTCTTGTCCGGATCCTCGCAATGTGTAGAAAAAGGCCACTTTCACAAGCCCAATGTAATGAAATAGGCGCAAACGTTATGTCGGCGGAAAGAGGAGATTGAGCTGCAGCCACTACAATAAACAGTACATCTCTAGCATTAACACACAGGGAGATATTCAATATTCAAAATGACGTCACCATGTGACGCACGGGTGCGTCAATCGACTCTAGGTGGGGTTTTTCATAAGCAAACTCTGCTTTTCTGTCGTTTAAAACAAATGAACAATCAACTCCAGCAGAGTACATGTATCTATCGATTGACTTCCGTTTGATCTAAAAGTCCGTGCTGCTTTGCACACTGCAAAGTGGGGAAATGATGTCCATGTAAGAAATCCGATCAGCGCTTTCATACGGCAACCTGACGCCAACCTTCGGTTTGGTACGGAATATTATCTTCTTTCATTTCTTGCCAAAAACCTAATTGAAAGGCTTCAGGGTTCAGGAAGACGGACACGGACGAACGCAACAGAGGATGTCAGGCAGAAACAGTCACTCAGCCACATTATTATGCTACATCCCAAATGGGCTCTGGACAAAAGTAGTGTACTACATAGGGAATAGGGTGCTATATGGGTACTTCATAGGGAATAGGGAGCCATATGGGTACTACATAGGGAATAGGGTGCCATATGGGTACTTCATAGGGAATAGGGTGCCTTATGGGTACTACATAGGGAATAGGGAGCCATATGGGTACTACATAGGGAATAGGGTGCCATATGGGTACTACATAGGGAATAGGGTGCCATATGGGTACTACATAGGGAATAGGGAGCCATATGGGTACTACATAGGGAATAGAGAGCCATATGGGTACTACATAGGGAATAGGGTGCCATATGGGTACTATATAGAGAATAGGGTGCTATATGGGTACTACATAGGGAATAGAGAGCCATATGGGTACTACATAGGGAATAGGGTGCTATATGGGTACTACATAGGGAATAGGGCGCCATATGGGTACTACATAGGGAATAGGGTGCCCTATGGGTACGACATAGGGAATAGGGTGCCATATGGGTACTACATAGGGAATAGGGAGCCATATGGGTACTACACAGGGAATAGGGCGCCCTATGGGTACTACATAGGGAATAGGGTGCCATATGGGTACTTCGTAGGGAATAGGGTGCCATAGGGGACACAGTCTGCCACACTTTGTCCCTAATGGCCCTTTTCCTCTCAGATATGACTGGTTGGTAAATGACTGGCGAACACATTGATTAACACAAATCCCGAGAGCCATTAGTGATGCAACACACTGGATTCCTCCTCCTCGGCTGCGTTCTCTGGCTAATGGAGAGTGAAAAACAAATGAGCTCTCTTTGTTTACCCACCGCTGTGTGTTCTCGCCGTCTCCTTCCGTCTCTCTTTATTGGGCCCTCTCTCTTTCGCTCCCATCTTCCCACCACCGAGATGGCACATTTCATTTCTGTGAGAGGAACCTCAGAGAAACTAATGACCTAGGTCTGACACTGAGGAGTTATGAATAAACCTGACGTTATCAAGATAGGGAAAACATGTGGTCTGTTTCTCTCTCTCTCTCTGTGTGTGTGTGTGTGGTCTATTGTTTATGTGGCTCTGTTCAAATACATGTACCTTTCATCCTTCTGATGTGTTCTGACCTAAAGCCTGAATGAACATACTAGGCGGTTGGGGGAAAGTCAACATGGTGGTCACTTCACATAGTAAGCTAAAGACCGACTGATATAGTGAGAGGCCTTGTCCCGAGCCAGAACGGCCCATGGGACAGGAGCCTATCTCCTGTTTCTGTAGTGTGAGGCAGCTTGATGTACAAGTACACTACCTGGACAGGACGCTAGTCTATTGCAGGGCCCATGATACAGTAGCTCTTTCGAACACCTTGGCACTAGTCTGATGCGGAATCTTCATTTTCACCATCAGTACCTACTGTGTATCAGTTGCAGGTTAATCTCGTCCACGAGCACCCTCCCGCTCTCTGGCAGTAATTGGTCCTGAGGATGTTAGTTGCCGGTTGACGTGATGCACTAGTTCAGTTTTTGGTTGATGGGACACAATGCATTACATCACAGTGTGTAGTGTATTTGGATAATGTTAGGTTTGCAAAAATTCCATTAACTTTCATATCCTGCTTATTCCCTGATGATTCTGTGAATCTTCAAAACGGGAATCTTCCAACCAGGGAATTTTGAGACCTTAGTTGATTTTCATGAATGTTATATTTTTCTCCCCTGTTCGAGTCATTTTATCTGATGCTCTTATCCAGAGCCAATATACAGTAGCAATTAGGGTTAGGTGTCTTTCTCCGGGGATTCGAACCAGCGACCGTTCAGTTACTGGCCTAATGATATTTTAACTGTTAGGCTCTGCTATACAACATGCCAGTGTTGCCTACTGTACTGAATTACATGGACATTCAGCAGTACTGTTGGAATCAGACAGACGGCAGCAGAGCTCCATGTTCAGTTTATCACAATACCATTTTTATTTTTTTTATTTAACTTGGCAAGTCAATTCTGGAGGGTACAAGATAGAAAAACCCATGTCCAGAGAATATTGAAAAACCATCATGGTTTTGCTTAACCGCCCCAAACCAGACTTGAAATAATGGCATTACAAAATGATCTCGGCTAAAATGGGGAAATGCAATACATGAATATATTCCAGAAAAATCTGCATTGTAAAAGTTATGGATGCTCGCTTGGACAGTATTCGTCTCTGGAAAAGGATGCTAGACGAGACCACCTAAAAACAGACAGCTTCCTTGAACAAGCATCATTTATTAAATGAGTGATATAACAATGCTCTCTGAAAGCATGCTGAACAAGCTAAATCATTTGAATGTGTAGTACAAACCCACATTAATGCAGTCCTCTTCAAAAAGTAAGTACATACATCCCTAAATATGCCCACAGATTTCGTTCGGCAAAAAAAAGAGGCAGATATATTAGCCATTTACCAATACAACTAAAATAGGTACACAAAACTACAACTGTTCACAAGCACATTGTCTGCTAAGCTTCCGCCAAGTCCTTCTCTTGAAGCCGCCAGAGTGTGTGTGTGTGTGTGTGTCTGTGTGTCATCAATTACTTCAGTGTGAGAGTATCTATGGGTAGCATGGGGTGACGCTGCATTTGGAGAGTGCAGACAGGATAGACAGAATTAATCTTGCTGCTGCAGTGTCTCTTTGTGTAGGTGTGTAGGTGTGTGTGTGTGTGTGTGTGTGTAATAATTTCAGGTCTAGAAAATATATACACAAACACACTGAGTGTTCCGCAGGTCAGAAGTGAAACATGATTCAGCCGGTGTGTGTGTGTGTTTGAGTCATTGGGTCTTCAAGGAGGAGGATGAGGAAGATCGGTCTGTTCCTACTCCCCTTCCTCCCACTCTGTCTCTGGGAATGATGCGCAACTCTGAACCGTGCTTCAGGAACACATTCCCTGGAAAAAAAACAACAGCAGCATCATAAATCGTCTAACGTCAGAGAATAGAAGAAAACAAAACGTTCTCGATAAAGAGACCCCCCCCCCCCCTCCCCTCCCACCTGTAAACAGTTGATAGTATCGCTACTGCAGTATTTACCTTGTCAGTGTCTTTCCTAGGCATTTCTCTAGCGCTATAAAAACTCACATCACCAATCCACAGACACCTCCAGGAGATAAATAAGACTAACTGATAGATTGAGCTACTAAACACAGCAAATGTTGTAAAATATATCAAGTAGTAACATCCCAGAGACTAGTGTTCAAGTACTGACAGATAGTAGTATAGGTTAACGTTAACCTATACTACTAACAACTAGCCAGAGGCAAAACATTAGCATAACAATATGGAAGACTTAAAGGGAACGCACGGTGATTACAGCAGATGGTGGGTACAGGGCACGGTGCTTACAGGGCACGATGACTACAGGGCACGGTGACTACAGGGCACGATGACTACAGCAGATGGTGATTACAGGGCACGGTGACTACAGGGCACGATGACTACAGGGCACGATGACTACAGGGCACGATGATTACAGCAGATGGTGAGTACAGGGCACGGTGATTACAGCAGATGGTGACTACAGGGCACGGTGATTACAGCAGACAGTGACTACAGGGCACGATGACTACAGGGCACGGTGATTACAGGGCACGGTGATTACAGCAGAGAGTGGGTACAGGGCACGGTGGGTACAGGGCACGGTGACTACAGGGCGCGGTGTTTACAGCAGATGGTGAATACAGGGCACGGTGATTACAGGGCACAGTGATTACAGGGCACGGTGACTACAGGACATGGGGATTACAGCAGATGGTGGGTACAGGGCACGGTGATTACAGGGCACAGTGATTACAGGGCCCGGTGATTACAGCAGATGGTGATTACAGGGCACAGTGTTTACAGGGCACGGTGACTACAGGACATGGGGATTACAGCAGATGGTGAGTACAGGGCACGGTGATTACAGGGCACGGTGCTTACAGAGAACGATGACTACAGGGCACGATGACTACAGGGCACGGTGATTACAGCAGATGGTGTTTACAGGGCACGGTGACTACAGGGCACGATGACTACAGGGCACGGTGATTACAACAGATGGTGTTTACAGGGCACGGTGACTACAGGGCACGGTGTTTACAGGGCACGATGACTACAGGGCACGATGACTACAGGGCACAGTGATTACAGCAGATAGTGACTACAGGACATGGTGATTACAGGGCATGGTGATTACAGCAGATGGTGACTACAGGGCACGGTGATTACAGGGAACGATGACTACAGGGAACGATGATTACAGCAGATAGTGGGTACAGGGCAAGGTGATTACAGCAGATTGTGGGTACAGGGCACGGTGACTACAGGGCACGGTGTTTACAGCAGATGGTGATAAACAGGGCACGGTGATTACATCAGATGGTGGTTACAGGGCACGGTGATTACAGCAGATGGTGATTACTTGGCACGGTGATTACAGCAGATGGTGATTACTTGGCACGGTGATTACAGCAGATGGTGTGTACAGGGCACGGTGTTTACAGGGCACGGTGACTACAGGGCACGGTGATTACAGCAGATGGTGAGTACAGGGCACGGTGATTACAGGGCACAGTGCTTACAGTGCACGGTGCTTACAGGGCACGGTGATTACAGCAGATAGTGGGTACAGGGCAAGGTGATTACAGCAGATTGTGGGTACAGGGCACGGTGACTACAGGGCACGGTGTTTACAGCAGATGGTGATAAACAGGGCACGGTGATTACATCAGATGGTGGTTACAGGGCACGGTGATTACAGCAGATGGTGATTACTTGGCACGGTGATTACAGCAGATGGTGATTACTTGGCACGGTGATTACAGCAGATGGTGTGTACAGGGCACGGTGTTTACAGGGCACGATGACTACAGGGCACGGTGATTACAGCAGATGGTGAGTACAGGGCACGGTGATTACAGGGCACAGTGCTTACAGTGCACAGAGCTTACAGGGCACGGTGCTTACAGGGCACGGTGCTTACAGCAGATGGTGGTTACAGCAGATGGTGAGTACAGGGCACGGTGATTACAGTGCACGGTGCTTACAGGGCACGGTGATTACAGCAGATGGTGAGTACAGGGCACGGTGACTACAGGACATGGTGATTACAGCAGATGGTGGGTACAGGGCACGGTGATTACAGCAGCTGGTGAGTACAGGGCACGAAGACTACAGGGCACGGTGACTACAGGGCACGGTGACTACAGGGCACGGGGACTACAGGGCACGGGGACTACAGGGCACGGGGACTACAGGGCACGGTGTTTACAGCAGATGGTAATTACAGGGCACGGTGATTACAGGGCACGGTGTTTACAGGGCACGGTGATTACAGCAGATGGTGAGTACAGGGCACGGTGACTACAGGACATGGTGATTACAGCAGATGGTGATTACAGGGCACGGTGATTACAGCAGATGGTGAGTACAGGGCACGGTGACTACAGGACATGGTGATTACAGCAGATGGTGGGTACAGGGCACGGTGATTACAGCAGCTGGTGAGTACAGGGCACGAAGACTACAGGGCACGGTGACTACAGGGCACGGGGACTACAGGGCACGGGGACTACAGGGCACGGGGACTACAGGGCACGGTGTTTACAGCAGATGGTAATTACAGGGCACGGTGATTACAGGGCACGGTGTTTACAGGGCACGGTGATTACAGCAGATGGTGAGTACAGGGCACGGTGACTACAGGACATGGTGATTACAGCAAATGGTGATTACAGGGCACGGTGATTACAGCAGCTGGTGAGTACAGGGCATGAAGACTACAGGGCACGGTGACTACAGGGCACGGTGACTACAGGGCACGGTGACTACAGGGCACGGTGACTACAGGGCACGGTGACTACAGGGCACGGTAACTACAGGGCACGGTATTTACAGGGCACGGTGACTACAGGGCACGGTGACTACAGGGCACGGTGACTACAGGGCACGGTATTTACAGGGCACGGTGACTACAGGGCACGGTGACTACAGGGCACGGTGACTACAGGGCACGGTGACTACAGGGCACGGTGACTACAGGGCACGGTGACTACAGGGCACGGTGACTACAGGGCACGGTGACTACAGGGCACGGTGATTACAGGGCACGGTGATTACAGGGCACGGTGATTACAGGGCACAGTGACTACAGGGCACGGTGACTACAGGGCACAGTGACTACAGGGCACGGTGACTACAGGGCACGGTGACTACAGGGCATACTAATCGGCCGATGTCACAAAGTGATATACAGAAACCCAAACTATGCAGAAACATGGTGGCTAGGAAAAACTCCCTAGAAAAGGCAGGAAAGTAGGAAGAAACCTAGAGAGGAACCAGGCTGACGGTGTTCAAAAGTTCATTGATGATCAACAGGGTTAAATAATAATAATCAGAGTGTTTGTAGAGGGTGTAACAGGTCAGCACCTCAGGAGTAAATGTCAGTTGGCTTTTCAATGCCGAGCAGGGCTCTGTGTGTAACATGAGGCACAAATTAGCACTCTGTCATACCCCTTCACATGGACTCAGTACTGGTACTCCCGTGTATATAGCCAAGTTAGAGTTCCTCATTGTGCATTTATTATTACATGTTATTATTTCTCATTTGTTCTTTATCTCTGAATTGTTGAGGAGAGTTGCAAAGAAAAAGCCATATCTCGGACTGGCCAGTAAAAAATACAATATTAAGATGGGCAAAACACAGACACTGAACAGAGATACTCTGCCTAGAAGGCCAGCATCCCGGAGTCGCCTCTTCACTGTTGACGTTAAGTCTTGTGTTTTGTGGGTACTATTTAATGAAGCTGCCTGTTGAGGATTTGTGAGGCATCTGTTTCTCAAACTAGACACTAATATACTTATCCTCTTGCTCAGTTGTGCACTGGGGCCTACCACTCCTCTTTCTATTCTGGTTAGGGCCAGTTTGCGCTGTTCTGTGAAGGGAGTAGTACACAGCGTTGTATGTGATCTTGAGTTTCTTGGCAATTTCTCGCATGGAATAACCTTTATTTCTCAGGAGAAGAATAGGCTGACAAGTTTCAAAAGAAAGGTCTTTGTTTCTGGCCATTTTGAGCCTGTAATCAAACCCACAAATGCTCCAGATACTCAACTAGTCTAAAGAAGGCAAGTTTTATTGCTTCTTTAATCAGAACAGTTTTGAGCTGTGTTAACATAATCGCAAATGGGTTTTCTAATGATCAATTAGTCTTTTAAAATTATAATCTTGGATTAGCTAACACAACACAGGAGTGATGGTTGCTGATAATGGGCCTCTGTACGCCCATGTAGATATTCCATTAAAAAAAAATCTGGCATTTCCAGCTACAATAGTAATTTACAACATTAACATTGTCTACACTGTATTTCTGATCAATTTGATGTTATTTTAATGGACAAAAAAAATGAGCTTTTCTTTAAAAAACAAAGAAGTTTCTAAGTGACCCCAAACTCTTGAATGTTAGTGTGTATATATATATTGTGGCAGATGGCAGGGAGAGGTGAGGGGAGATATCTTGCAGCCCACTGGCTCCACCCCTAAGCCTTATATGGACTTCCTGCCCCAACGAGGCAAGGCTGTGCCTTGTTAAGCCAGAGAGTGCTTGGGGATACTGGAGGAAGCAGCCTGCACAAGGGGGCAGAGTAATTAGAGAGCAACGTGCGTTATGAAGAGCGGGAAAGAAAATCCCTATGAGCGGGAAAAAAATCCCTAATAAACTTTCCATGTGCATTCTATTTGTGCTACATGTGCATGTTTTGTTATTGAACTTGGTGAGGCGGAAACCCCACACCCTTGAGCCTGCTACATAACATGTTTTATTGTGAACATGTTTTTAGAAATTGTTGCAATGGTATTAAAAATAAAAAAACAAATACCTTATTTTACATAAGTATTTCAGACCCTTTGCTATGAGACTTGAAATTGAGCTCAGATGCATCCTGCTTCCATTAATCATCCATGAGACATTTCAACCACTTGATTGGAGTCCACCTGTGGCAAAGTCAATTGCTTGGACATGATTTGGAAAGGCACAGACCGGTCTATATAAAGTCCCACAGTTGACAGTGCATGGCATAGTAAAAAAAAAGAGATTGAAGGAATTGTCCATAGAGCTCCCAGACAGGATTGTGTCGAGGCACAGATCTTGGGAAGGGTGCAAAAACATGTCTTCAGCATTAACCTGTTTGGGCTAGGGGGCAGCATTTTCACTTTTGGATGAATAGCGTGCCCATAGTGAACTGCCTCCTACTCGGCCCCAGATGCTAATATATGCATATTATTATTAGTATTGAACAGAAATCACTCTGAAGTTTCTAAAACTGTTTGAATGATGTCTGAGTACAACAGAACTCACATGGCAGGCAAAAACCTGAGAAAACAATCCAAACAGGAAGTGGGAAATCTGAGGTTTGTAGTTTTAAAAACTCAGCCCCTATTGAAGTTACAGTGGGATATTGGTTGTTGCACTTCCTAAGGCTTCCACTAGATGTCAACCATCTTTAGAAACTTGCTTGATGATTCTACTATGAAGGAGGGCTGAATGAGAGGGGAATGAGTCAGAGGTCTGCCAGTAGCCTCGAGCCCAGTCACACGCATTCACGAGGTAGCTCTCGTTCCATTGCTTTTCTACAGACAATGGAATTCTCCGGTTGGAACATTATTGAAAATGTATGATAAAAACATCCTAAAGTTTGATTCTATACTTCGTTTGACATGTTTCTACGAACAGTAATATAACTTTTTGAAATTTTCGTCCGAACTTTCCGCTGGAAGTTGCGCGTTTCGATTTGTTTACCATACGCCCTAACAAAAGGAGGTATATGGACTTAAATGATGAACTTTATCAAACAAATCAAACATTTGTGGAACTGGGATTCCTGTGAGTGCATTCTGATGAAGATCATCAAAGGTAAATTAATATCCGCAACATGGCGGAGATTTATTTTGGATGGTTTGGGCTCTGAGCTCCGTACTCAGATTATTGCATGATATGCTTTTTCCGTTTTTTTTTCTCGAAATCTGACACAGCAGTTGCATTAAGGTGAAGTTTATCTAAAGTTCCATGTATAACACTTGAATTTTCATCAACATTTAAAATGAGTATTTCTGTGAATTGATGTGGCTCTCTGCAAAATCACTGCATGTTTTGGAAGCAAAACATTACTGAACGTAACATGCCGATGTAAAATGAGATTTTTGGATATAAATATGCACTTTATCGAACAAAACATACATGTATTGTGTAACATTAAGTCCTATGAGTGTCATCTGATGAAGATCATCAAAGGTTAGTGATTAATTTAATCTCTATTTGTGCTTTTTGTGACTCCTCTCTTTGGCTGGAAAATGGTTGGGTTTTTCTGTGACTTGGTGGTGACCTAACATAATCGTTTGTGGAGCTTTCGCTGTAAAGCATTTTACGAGAATGTTATCTTTAAAATAGTGCCTAATACTTGTATTTTTGAGAAATTTGATTGATGAGATTTGTTGATTTATATTTGGCGCGCTGCAATTACATTGGCTGACAGATTTCATTTAAGCTGACAGACAGCTTAAAGGGCCATAGTCAGGGAGGTGACCAAGAACCCAATGGTCACTCTGACATTCCTCTGTGGAAATGAGAGAACCTTCCAGAAGGACAACCATCTCTGCAACACTCCACCAAATCAGGCCTTTATGGTAGATTGGTCAGACAGAAGTTACTCCTCAGTAAAAGGCACATGACAGCTTGCTTGGAGTTTACCAAAATACACCTAAAGACTCTCAGACCACGAGAAACAATATTCTCTGGTCTGATGAAACTAAGAGACCACTTTGGCCGGAATTCCAAGCGTCATGTCTGGAGGAAACCTGGCACCATCCCTATGGTGAAGCATGGTGGTGTTAGCATCATGCTGTGGGATGTTTTTCAGCAGCAGGGACTGGGAGACTAGTCAGGATCGAGGGAAAGATGAAAGGAGCAAAGTAGATCCTTGATGAAAACCTGCTCAGGACCTCAGACTGGGGCGAAGGTTTACCTTCCAATAGGACAACGACCCTAAGTTCACAGCCAAGACAATGCAGCAGTGGCTTCGGGACAAGTCTCTGAATGTCCTTGAGTGTCCCAGCCAGAGCCCGGACTTGAACCTGATCGAACATCTCTGGAGAGACTTGAAAATATCTGTGCAGCGACGCTCCCCATCCAACCTGACAGAGCTTGAGAGGATCTGCAGAGAAGAATGAGAGAAACTCCCCGAATACAGGTGTGCCAAGCTTGTAGTGTCATACCTAAGAAAACGCGATGCTGTAATCGATGCCGAAGGTGCTTAATAAACAAAGTACTGAGTCTGAAGGGTCTGAATACTTATGTAAATATGATTTCATTTTTTTCTTTGTAATAACTTAGTAAAAGTTTATAAAAAACAGTTTTTTGCTTTGTCATTATGGGGTATTGTGTGTAGATTGAGGGAACAATACAATTTAATACATTTTAGAATGAGGTTGTCTGAAGTTACTGATTTCTATTTATTTATATATGATTATTTTTTAAATAGTTGATTTCAATGCCATATTTTACAAATTTGCTGTTTCACAAAAGTTCTGAACGCATATCCTTTTTACAGACACTTCACATTTTTATCTTGTTTTAAATGCCACCCTTCAGCTACATTCAACCTCTGAACACCAGTTTTCTATTTGCAAATATTTTTTCAATTGTGCTGTGATGTTTCACAACCATTCTAAACTTTTCTATTCTCAGTTTCTACAGACTCCAAGTGAAAAAGTAACACATTTAGAGTATCAATTGATTGATTATGACGTTTTCAAAATCACCCAGCAGTGCTATTTGCAGAGTTACCTCCAGATAAATGTTTCTTCAGATAATTCCTGAACCTGCAATCAAAGCCAAGCCACATCTGGACAGTACCAAAACATATGATCTAATGATTCTGCAAAATCTGCAGAGCTGGGATGGTTGTATCCCCCATATACATATTATATTGGTAGCAATAATTTTGTATAATAATTTAAATAGAAAAACTAGTCGTTTTGTGCTATGGAATCGGTACATTGAAAAGCTCTTTCCAACTATTTTGCGATCTATTGGGCATGGCTGTATATTTTTTTGTCCTTAAATGAAAATAGTATACTTTGTTTAGGTCTTTATTGCCGACAGACTTGTTCCTTACTTTCTCCCCCTTCCACTTGCCTCTCTTCAATTATCTCGATCATCTATGAGGCTGTGGAGGGATCCACATTGTGGATTTAAAAGAAAACACGAATCATCAGCATGCACATATAGATTTCTAGCCCTTTGAAAATTTTGGGATCTGATTTTAATAGAGAACATTTCGATGGCGATTATAAATAGATATGCCGATAGTGGACAACCTTGTTTTACTCCACTTGAGGGTTTAATACTTTGAGATGTAGCCATTCTTTAATATTTTACAAGAGACTCTCCAAAATTGAAATATTCCAGGCATTTTTATATCAATTCCACTCGTACTGTATTAACCCTTGTGTGGTGTTCGGGTCTGTGGGACCCATTTCAAATGTTCGCAAAGACTAATTGGCCTTGGCTCATTTTCTGTGAGGAACATGTAAAATAACACATTTTCATTGTGCACCCCCTACACATTTACATGACATATGTGGTGTTCGGGTCCACTCAACCCTGTTAATAAAATAGTGGAAAAGTGTGTGTGTACGTGAAAACAAGTAAAAATTAAACCAACATTTTTTGCTGTGTGCCTTCACTCTGTCTTCCTCCTCCCTGGGCCTGCTGTTTCAACATAGCACCAAGAACCGGTCTGTCTCCAACTTTTCTCGCACTCTTTACCCTTTGTAATTGTGTGGAACTACACAATGTCTTGCGGGAACCTGCACAATGTGATTACAATACGTTGTGGCAAAATACATTTATTTTATTTTTATTTTTTTTACACTCTACTACCGAAGCCAAATTGCAAATAAAAAGCTTTGCATGTGTGGTTCCTTACCACATTCAATCAGGCAAAAATAATCTCAGAGGGCCTTAGAAAATGTTTGGTTTTTTTTGCAGAGAGAGCTGGTTTGCGTCTTCCACTATGGAAGATGAAGAATTTTCTGAATATGAGGATCATGTCTGTCAATTCGGAGTCTGACAGTGAGTTGGAAGAATGTAAGATTGACCCTCAGCCAGATCTAGGACCAGCCAGTCAGCAACCAGCAGCCTGCAGGAAGAGAAATATGGATGTCAAAAAATTGTGAAATTGAATGGTCTTCTTGCCCAAGGAATGAGCCCCCCAACATGGCTGCCAATGTGATAAGGATGCAACCAGGGACAACGCAGATGGTGGTTACTCATGTGCAGGACATAGTCTTCTTTTCAACTGTTCATCCCAGACGCCATCCAGAAAACCATTCTGTACTGCACTAATTTGGAGGGAAGAAGTGTTTTTGGAGAGATGGAAGGAGATCGACCTGACTCATTTACATGCATACTTTGGGGTTCTTATCCTTGCTGGTGTTCAGGTCCAATGGGGGAATCCACAGAATCCCTGTGGGATGCAGAAACTGGTAGAACACCTTTCAGTGCAACAATGTCTCTGGATAACTTCTACATTATTTCCAGGATCATCAGCTTGGATAATTGAGACACCAGACCAGCTCGGTAGCAGAGACAAGCTAGCTGCAATCAGGTCAGTGCAGAGAGACAAGCTAGCTGCAATCAGGTCAGTGCAGAGAGACAAGCTAGCTGCAATCAGGTCAGTGCAGAGAGACAAGCTAGCTGCAATCAGGTCAGTGTGGGACAAGTGGGTGGACCGCCTTACTCTGTTTTACAACCCTGGGCCCAACGCTACTGTTGATGAGCAGCTTATGCCATATATGGGCTGCTGCCCATTCAGACAGTCTAAACCTGCAAAATATGGAAACAAGAACTGGGCTGCCTGTGATGCTGCTTCATCATATGTGTGGAACTTGCAAGTGTATGGAGGAGCTCCTGAGCAGAATCAAGGGATGCGGTTTGTACTCAACGTGACACAGGGACTCTGTGGCCACAACATCACATGATAACTTTTTTATTTTGCACAAGCTGGGACAGGAGCTCCTCAAGAGGAAGCTGGGACAGGAGCTCCTCAAGAGGAAGCTGGGACAGGAGCTCCTCAAGAGGAAGCTGGGACAGGAGCTCCTCAAGAGGAAGCTGGGACAGGAGCTCCTCAAGAGGAAGTTGGGACAGGAGCTCCTCAAGAGGAAGCTGACAGTGGTTCCTCAAGAGGAAGCTGACAGTGGTAGGAACAGTAAGAAGAAAACTAGCCAGAGCAACAAACCCTCCTCAGCTGTTCAATACACGGAACAGGCCTTTCAATTCCTCTAAGTTTGTGTTCACGGCCGACACGTCCCCAGTGTCCTACGTGCCAAAGAAAGGCACAAATGGGGTACTCGAGTACGCTGTATAGGGATGGGAGAATCTGTGGCCAGGAACATTAAAACAAATGAAATCACAATGGATTACAACGCCACAAAAGGAGGGGTGGACAATTTAGACAAGCTGGTGACTGGCTACAACTGCCAAAGAAGGACCCTACGCTGGCCACTTGATATCTCTGCGTTCAACATGTTAGTCATCTGGATGGCGTTGAACCCAGATTGGAACAGAGGGAAGCTCCAGAGGAGATGGATCTTTCTCGAGGTGATGGGCAAAACATTGGTAAGACCTCAAATCCAGAGGAGGTGTCATATCCCAAAGACCCCAGCTTCTGCAGCCATCGTGAGGAGGGTTCAGGAGGATGCTGGACTCCCATGCACAGAACCAACAACTCCAATACCGAAAGTGTGATGTTGTTGCATGTGTGTGTGTGTGTGTGTCTGAATCTCCTACCTTGGCCTGCTGTAACTATATATGTGAGTGAGATGCTAGTCAAATTCCTGAACAAAGTGTTTTCATCATTCCAGATTGCAGCCGGTAGCGACAAGAAGAGGTGCAACGATGTGTGTGGACCAAAGAAATACATGCAAATACATTGCGACACAGACAGTAAAACTCTGTCCCTCATGTGGTGTGTACACCGACCTTAATTTGTGTTAATTTGCATTAAATGCTGTATGTAAAATGTGTTCAGTTCAAAGCAAAAAACATAAAAGTGATGAAAACCTTGTTTCATTGATATTTGGTCAAGATAAACATGATTTAAATCCATCCATGTCTTGACTACAATTGATTTGTTTACAAAAAAAATCACATTTTATAAAAAGCAAAAATAATCTAGCAGAGGTAAAGGACAGATATTAACCATGAATACTGTATATTAACCATGTGTGCTGTCTATATTAACCACGTACAGTTGAAGTCAGAAGTTTACATACACCTTAGCCAACTACATTTCAACTCAGTTTCTGACCATTCCTGACATTTAATCATAGTAAAAATTCCCTGTTGTCGGTCAGTTAGGATCACCACTTTATTTTAAGAACGTGAAATGTCAGAATAATAGTAGAGAATGATTTATTTCAGCTTTTATTTCTTTCATCACATTCCCAGTGGGTCAGAAGTTTACATACCTTCAATTACTATTTGTTAGCATTGCCTTTAAATACTTTAACTTGGGCCAAACGTCTCGGGTAGCCTTCCACAAGCTTACCACAATAAGTTGGGTGAATTTTGGCCCATCCTCCTGACAGAGCTGGTGTAACTGAGTCAGGTTTGTAGGCCTCCTTGCTCGCACACGCTTTTTCAGTTCTGCCCACAAATGTTCTATAGAATTGAGGTCAGGGGTTTGTGATGGCCACTCCAATACCTTGACTTTTTGCCACAACTTTGGAAGTACGCTTGGGGTCATTGTCCATTTGGAAGACCCATTTGCAACCAAGCTTTAACTTCCTGACTGATGTCTTGAGATGTTGCTTCAATATATCCACATAACTTTCCTTCTCATGATTCCATCTATTTTGTGAAGTACACCAGTCCCTCTTGCAGCAAATCACCCCAGCCATCCTACAATCTAAGCTTGATGCCCTCAATCTCACACAAATTATCAAACGACACTACCAGGTACCACCCCAAAGCCGTAAACACGGGCACCCTCATAGATATCATCCTAACCAACTTGCCCTCTAAATACACCTCTGCTGTTTTCAACCAGGATCTCAGCGATCACTGCCTCATTGCCTGCATCCGTAATGGGTCATAGGTCAAACGATCTAAAACGCTCCCTGAATAACTTCAGCGAGCAGGCCTTTCTAATCGACCTGGCCGAGGTATCCTGGAAGGATATTGACCTCATCCCATCGGTAGAGGATGCCTGTTTTTTGTATGCCTTCCTCACCATCTTAAATAAGCATGACCCATTCAAGAAATTTAGAACCAGGAACAGATATCGCCCTTGGTTCTCTCCAGACCTGACTGCCCTTAACCAACACAAAAACACGCTATGGCGTTCTGCATTAGCATCGAACAGCCCCCGTGATATGCAACTTTTCAGGGAAGCTAGAAACCAATATACACAGGCAGTTAGAAAAGCCAAGGCTAGCTTTTTTCAAGCAGAATTTTGCTTCCTGCAACACAAACTCTAAAAAGTTCTGGGACACAGTAAAGTCCATGGAGAATAAGAACACCTCCTCCCAGCTGCCCACTGCACTGAGGATAGGAAACACTGTCATCACCAATAAATCCACTATAATTGAGAATTTCAATAAGCATTTTTCTACAGCTGGCCATGCTTTCCACCTGGCTACCCCTACCCCGGTCAACAGCACTGCACCCCCCCCAAAGAAACTCACTCAAGCCTTCCCCATTTCTCCTTCTCCCAAATCCAGTCAGCTGATGTTCTGAAAGAGCTGCAAAATCTGGACCATTACAAATCAGCCGGGCTAGACAATCTGGACGCTTTCTTTCTAAAATTATCTGCCAAAATTGTTGCCACCCCTATTTACTAGCCTTTTCAACCTCTCTTTCGTGTCGTCTGAGATTCCCAAAGATTGGAAAGCAGCTGCGGTCATCCCCCTCTTCAAAGGGGGGACACTCTTGACTCAAACTGCTACAGACCTATATCTGTCCTACCCTGCCTTTCCAAGGTCTTCGAAAGCCAAGTCAACAAACAGATTACCGACCATTTCGAATCCCACCGCATGCAATCTGGTTTCAGAGCTGGTCATGGGTGCACCTCAGCCACGCTCAAGGTCCTAAACGATATCTTAACCACCTTTCGATAAGAAACAATACTGTGCAGCCGTATTCATTGATCTGGCCAAGGCTTTTGACTCTGTCAATCATCACATCCTCATCGACACATTTGATAGCCTTAGTTTCTCAAATGATTGCCTCGCCTGGTTCACCAACTACTTCTCTCTTCTCAGTGTGTCAAATCAAAAACAGACCTGTACGCTCTCGTTGGCTGGCCCTCGCTTCATACTCGTCGCCAAACCCACTGGCTCCAGGTCATCTACAAGACCCTGCTAGGTAAAGTCCCCCCTTATCTCAGCTCACTGGTCACCATAGCAGCACCCACCTGTAGCACGCGCTTCAGCAGGTATATCTCTCTGGTCACACCCAAAACCAATTCTTCCTTTGGCCGCCTCTCCTTCTAGTTCTCTGCTGCCAATGACTGGAACAAACTACAAAAATCTCTGAAACTGGAAACACTTATCTCCCTCACTAGCTTTAAGCACCAGCTGTCAGAGCAGGTCACCGATTACTGCACCTGTATATAGCCCATCTATAATTTATCCCAAACAGCTACCTCTTCCCCTACTGTATTTATTTATTTTGCACCCCATTATTTCTATCTCTACATTGCACATTCTTCCACTGCAAATCTACCATTCCAGTGTTTTACTTGCTATATTGTATTTACTTCGCCACCATGGCCTTTTTTTTGCCTTTACCTCCCTTCTCACCTCATTTGCTCACATTGTATATAGACTTATTTTTCTACTGTATTATTGACTGTGTTTGTTTTACTCCATGTGTCACTCTGTGTTGTTGTTTGTGTCGAACTGCTTTGCTTTATCTTGGCCAGGTCGCAATTGTAAATGAGAACTAACAAAAAAATTAACCACGTATACCGTCTATATTAACCACATATACCGTCTATATTAACCACATATACCGTCTATATTAACCACGTATACCGTCTATATTAACCACATACTGTTTATATTAACCATGTATACTGTATACCGTCTATATTAACCACATACTGTTTATATTAACCACGTATACCGTCTATATTAACCACGTATACCGTCTATATTAACCACATTAGATCGTTAATACAGATTATTACCTAAGGCCACGATTCGGCAGTCTCATCCAGATCATTTGTAGTTCTTTATGATACTAAGTAGCTGCTAAATGTGGCTATCATAAAGAACTACAAATACCATCTGTATTTACCCCCTCCCCAAACATGTAATACTAACTAGCTGCTAATGTGCCTATTACATGTTTGGGGAGGGGGTAAATACAGATGGTATTTGTAGTTCTTTATGATAGCCAGATTAGCAGCTAGTTAGTATTACATGTTTGGGGAGGGGGTAAATACAGATGGTATTTGTAGTTCTTTATGATAGCCACATTAGCAGCTAGTTAGTATTACATGTTTGGGGAGGGGGTAAATACAGATGGTATTTGTAGTTCTTTATGATAGCCAGATTAGCAGCTAGTTAGTATTACATGTTTGGGGAGGGGGTAAATACAGATGGTATTTGTAGTTCTTTATGATAGCCACATTAGCAGCTAGTTAGTATTACATGTTTGGGGAGGGGGTAAATACAGGTGAATATATAGATAAAAGTCACCTAGTCCTAGAGAGATTTACACGTTTAAAACATCACGTTAGGGTAAAGCCTAGACGAATCACAGCCCTTCTTTTAAGTGTTTCTAAAAATCCCATATGCGAAAAACATTTATGGTGAGAAAAAAAAAATCCTTGTTTGACCGCTAGGTTTTATGGGTATTATGACTCATACTGTGGTACTCTATAAAAACAAAGCAGAGACGAATGAGATTAGAAAAATATTAGCATAGATCGAGAATAATACAACCAGGAATAGGTTGTAACTAAAATAACACTATTCATTATTATGACAACACTGTGTCCCAAAATAGCACCCTATTCACTATATAGTGCACTACACTACTGATCACTGCTCATAGGGCTCTGATCGAAAATAGTGCACCATATAGGGAATAGTGTGTCATCATTTGCGATGCAGAAGTATCTGGTTAGGGTAAGACTGGACTTCATACTCACATAATAACGTGTTAGTATGCCTCCTTGGAGCATCACATCAATATCCATGAAGAAATATAATAAACCACATTTACATACAAGCTTACTACGTTGGGTCTATTCTGTTATTATCAATATTTACATAATGACCCTGGTATCAACAGATGGCATCAACCACAGTCCTCTATTTACATAATGATCTGGTATCAACAGAAGGTTATCAACCACAGTCCGGACTATTTGCATTGACCCCCCACCACCACGACCGTTGTTTTTACACTGCTGCTACTTGCTGTTTCTTATCTATGTAGTCACTGTACCCCTACCTTCATCTACATATTACCCAGACTGCCCTGTACCCCCATTAGTCACTGTTTTTATTTTATTTAACCTTTATTTAACCAGGTAGGCTAGTTGAGAACAAGTTCTCATTTGCAACTGCAACCTGGCCAAGACAAAGCATAGCAGTGTGAACAGACAACACAGAGTTACACATGGAGTAAACAATTAACAAGTCAATAACGATCTGGTACCTACCACAGTCCTCTATTAAAATAACGATCTGGTACCTACCACAGTCCTCTATTAAAATAACGATCTGGTATCCACCACAGCCCTCTATTAAAATAACGATCTGGTATCCACCACAGCCCTCTATTAAAATAACGATCTGGTATCCACCACAGCCCTCTATTAAAATAACGATCTGGTATCCACCACAGCCCTCTATTAAAATAACGATCTGGTATCCACCACAGCCCTCTATTAAAATAACGATCTGGTACCTACCACAGCCCTCTATTAAAATAACGATCTGGTATCCACCACAGCCCTCTATTAAAAAAACGATCTGGTATCCACCACAGCCCTCTATTAAAATAACGATCTGGTATCTACCACAGTCCTCTATTAAAATAACGATCTGGTATCTACCACAGTCCTCTATTAAAATAACGATCTGGTATCTACCACAGTCCTCTATTAAAATAACGATCTGGTATCTACCAGTCCTCTATTAAAATAACGATCTGGTATCCACCACAGCCCTCTATTAAAATAACGATCTGGTATCTACCACAGTCCTCTATTAAAATAACAATCTGGTATCTACCAGTCCTCTATTAAAATAACGATCTGGTATCCACCACAGTCCTCTATTAAAATAACGATCTGGTATCCACCACAGTCCTCTATTAAAATAACGATCTGGTATCCACCACAGTCCTCTATTAAAATAACGATCTGGTATCCACCACAGTCCTCTACTGCCATAAAGCCCTGTTACCAACAGAAGAATGTATCCACGGTAGTTGTTGTTATCTGGGTATGTGCATTAGTATCATACAGTGGCTTCAAGGTATTCACACCCGTTGACTTTCTGCACATTTTGTTGTGTTATTTAGATTGTTTTATCCCTGGTCTACACCCCATTATGTCAAAGTAGAATTACTTTTTCTAAACATTGGGAATTCATTTAAAAAACATTTTTTTACCTGAAATGTATTGAGAAAAGTATTCAACCCCTTTCATGGCCATAAGTTTCAGGAGTAAAAATGTGTTTAACATGATTTTTGAATGACTACCTCATCTCTGTACACCGCACACACAGATAATTGTAAGGTCCCTCAGTCGAACAGTGAATTTCAAAGACAGATTCAACCAAGAAGGTTTTCCAATGCCTCACAAAGAAGGGCTCCTATTGGTAGATGGGGTAAAAATAAAATAAAAAGCAGGCATTGAATATCCCTTTGAACACGGTGAAGTTATTCATTACACTTTGGATGGTGAATCAATACATACAGTCACTACATAGATACAGGAGTCCTGCCTAACTCAGTTTGCCGGAGAGAAAGGAAACCGCTCAGGGATTTCAACACGAGGACAATGGTGACTTCAAAACAGTTACAGAGTTTAATGGCTGCGATAGGAGAAAACTGAGGATGGATCAACAACATTGTAGTTACTCCACAATACTAATCTAAATTACAGAGTGAAAAGAAAGAAGCCTGTACAGCATGAAAATAATACAAAAAATGCTTCCTGTTTGCAATAAAGCACTAAAGTAAAACTGCAAAAAAAAATTGAAGATATATCAAAAATGTAGTCTATTTCAGAAGAACATAATAACACACTCTGAGTTGTCCTTATCTTAGGTCCTGATCTGACTATGCCAAATGGCTGTGGGCTACACTAGTTAATTTAACAGACAGGATATACTTAGAATTCCGTGGTATTATTTTGTATTATTTTATAGTATGAATAATACAATATGAATATAGCTGAATAAAATAGAAAGGATATTTCTTCCAAACGATTTCCAAGGAAGTGCAAACATGCAACTATTCTATGTTGAGCAGTTAAAAAACAAAAAACAGGTCATCCTATAAGCTTAATTTAGAGTTATGAATCTTTGTTATACAAATGTTGGGCTATATGTTTTGATTTTTAATACATTCTAAGTCTCTAGTGATGATTTGAAAAAAAGTCTCATGAAAGGCATGAGCTCTGCTCTGTTTCTTGTGCAGGCTGCACACACTTCATCAGTCTCTCATTCACTATTTGACAAGCACTTCATTATATTCTCACCATTTCCTGGTGGCAACACCCATAATGCCCCCTAAAAAAGGACATGTCTTTTGAGGACAAAGTAGCCGTTGTACCCTTCGGCTGAATATAATATTCATAATTCCCTTCTACCGGCTGCCACGCTCTGAAGCACCTCTTACTCACATGGCTCTCTCAGATACCTTCATTCTTAATGGCCAATGCCCGTCACATGATCGGGTTCTCCTCACAATCATCTCCGCTAAGTAATAGGCTAAAAGTGAAGACAGACACATCGCGTCCCTGTTACGGAACTGTTGAAGTTAGAGGAACTGGCCACATTGACTTTGTCATCCAACAAGATGCCTAACGAAATGAAAAAGCACTATCCCCCCATAATACAAAATCAAGAAATATATAAAACATGTTTATTTTTATTTTACCTTTATTTAACCAGGCAAGTCAGTTAAGAACTAATTCTTATTTTCAATGATGGCCTAGGAACAGTGGGTTAACTGCCTTGTTCAGGGGCAGAACGACAGATTTGTACCTTGTCAGCTTGGGGATTTGAACTTGCAACCTTCCGGTTACTAGTCCAACACGCTAACCACTAGGCTACCCTGCCGCCTCTACACGCTAACCACTAGGCTACCCTGCCGCCTCTACACGCTAACCACTAGGCTACCCTGCCGCCTCTACACGCTAACCACTAGGCTACCCTGCCGCCTCTACACGCTAACCACTAGGCTACCCTGCCGCCTCTACACGCTAACCACTAGGCTACCCTGCCGCCTCTACACGCTAACCACTAGGCTACCCTGCCGCCTCTACACGCTAACCACTAGGCTACCCTGCCGCCTCTACACTCTAACCACTAGGCTACCCTGCCGCCTCTACACTCTAACCACTAGGCTACCCTGCCGCCTCTACACTCTAACCACTAGGCTACCCTGCCGCCTCTACACTCTAACCACTAGGCTACCCTGCCGCCTCTACACTCTAACCACTAGGCTACCCTGCCGCCTCTACACTCTAACCACTAGGCTACCCTGCCACCTCTACACTCTAACCACTAGGCTACCCTGCCACCTCTACACTCTAACCACTAGGCTACCCTGCCACCTCTACACTCTAACCACTAGGCTACCCTGCCACCTCTACACTCTAACCACTAGGCTACCCTGCCACCTCTACACTCTAACCACTAGGCTACCCTGCCACCTCTACACTCTAACCACTAGGCTACCCTGCCACCTCTACACTCTAACCACTAGGCTACCCTGCCACCTCTACACTCTAACCACTAGGCTACCCTGCCACCTCTACACTCTAACCACTAGGCTACCCTGCCACCTCTACACTCTAACCACTAGGCTACCCTGCCACCTCTACACTCTAACCACTAGGCTACCCTGCCACCTCTACACTCTAACCACTAGGCTACCCTGCCACCTCTACACTCTAACCACTAGGCTACCCTGCCACCTCTACACTCTAACCACTAGGCTACCCTGCCACCTCTACACTCTAACCACTAGGCTACCCTGCCGCCTCTACACTCTAACCACTAGGCTACCCTGCCGCCTCTACACTCTAACCACTAGGCTACCCTGCCGCCTCTACACTCTAACCACTAGGCTACCCTGCCGCCTCTACACTCTAACCACTAGGCTACCCTGCCGCCTCTACACTCTAACCACTAGGCTACCCTATCTGGGACAGATATGGGATGCGATAGAGCACAAACTAATAAAAATACAAAAGAAAAAAACTTGTTATAATGTGGCTGATGCAACAGATCAAACGCTTAGCTTCAAAATGTTGATAAACAATTTTTCCCAAATAAACAGCGACACTGCAGATTAATGTTTCAAAATGCAATCAATTAGCGAGAAAACACTCTTCCCAAAAGTGTACCACAAATGCGATTATACATGTAACGCTTTCTTATAAAAGTGTATTTTGATGGTGAAAATTATCATCCCCAAACTTGAAACTCACGTGCCGCCTATGTGCGCCAGTTAGGCTCTACACCGATTGTAGAGTTACTTGGCCAATTTAGTTGATACAAACCTTAGCAAAACATATAGGTGTATGGGCTATGCATACTGTAAGCTATAGACAACAAACACAGTTGCATTTTATCAATGGCATTTTGAATGCGCAGAGATACCGTGACGAGATCCTGAGGCCCATTGTCATGCCATTCATCCAGCGACATCATTTCAGCATGATAATGCACGGCTGATGTCGCAAGGATTTGTAAAAATTTCCTTGAAGCTGAAAATGTCCCAGTTCTTCCATGGCCTGCATACTCACCAAACATGTCACCCATTGAGCATGTTTGGGATGCTCTGGATCAACGTGTACGACAGGGTGTTCCAGTTCCCGCCAATATCCTCCAACTTCAAAAAGGAATGGGACAACATTCCACAGGCCACAATCAACACCCCGATCATCTCTATGCAAAGGAGATGTCTCACGCTGCATGAGGCAAATTCTGGTCACACCAGATATGGACCCAACTATTTTATTTTTTTAAATTATTAAATTAAATTATTTAAATTTATCTGTGATCAACAGATTTACATCTGTATAGCCAGTAATGTAAAAATCGATAGATTAATTAATTCATTTCAATTGACTGGATTTCCTTATATGAACTGTAACTCAGTTAAACCTTAGAATTTGTTGTTGTTGTTCAGTATAATTTAAATTAATTTATATAATTTAAATGTATTTTCCTTCCTCTATTACCAAATGGGGCAGTTCTATGCTATCTTATAGCCCTACCAACGCTATCAATATCAACCATCAGACAGGGCCTGCAACTGCCTATTGAACATTGTTTGAGTTGGAGACTCCATGTTACTTTAAAAAAGGACGTTGTTGACGCATTTGAACATTTGGAGCTTACTTCGTCAAAGCCAACTGATTGATCTTATTTTAACGAACACACTATTGAAACGTGTTTCTACTGGTGTCTTCGCCCAATATATTATTGACCATTGCCCAGCTGTTTGTGTTAGAGATGTGAGAATAGAACATTCTAAGCCTTGTGTCATCACAGAGGGGCAGCAGGGTAGCCTAGTGGTTGGAACATTGTACTAGTAACCGAAAGGTTGCAAGATCGAATCACAGGGCTGACAAGGTAAAAATATGTCATTCTGCCCCTGAACAAGGCAGTTAACCCACTGTTCCCCGGTAGGCCGTCGTTGAAAATAAGAATTTGTTCATAACTGACTTGCCTAGTTAAATTAAGGTAAAACCATATATTTTTATAAACAAATTTTAAAAAGTGGGAGTTTAAACACATCAGTGAAGAGGCTTTTTTTTCCTTCATGATCTTTACTTTAGTGACCTTGATTGTATCTCAGCTATCCCTGAACATGATTTAGCTTTTAGCCATTTTGGAGATGTCTTTGATGCTATTGTGGATCCATTGAATGCCTGGTACACTCCGGAATTATCAGAAGTCATTCATAAAAAGAGATGATGCTTGGGTCAAGGCCAGGAACACAGGCTTAGTCCCAGACTGGCAAGCTTTGAAGCAACTGAGGAATTATTGTGTGAAACCAAAATCAGAAAGGCTAAATCAGATTATTACATAAACTCTCTTTCGGATTGTAATGAGAACCCGGCTAAATTCTAGAAGAAAAATATAAATAATGTGTTCTACTTCTTCCTCTCTGATACAACAAATTAATTCCGACACAAGCCTCATTACACAAAAAAAATATGCCATCAATGATGCATTTAATTACCATTACATTTTTTCTTATCATTATTTATTATTATTTCAGCAGGCTCTCTTTCAAATAAATTCTAAGTTTATTCACAATGGATATTGGGCTGGATGCGGATAGGGAAAACTTGCTGAATGGTAAGAGAAATTATAGTCAAGGCTTTGATTTTAGGCTATTCACAGAAGAAGAAAAAATAAGCCCTTGACGCTTTGCTAACAATAGACAACGAGAAATCCAGAAGGGCCGACCAATTGGATCCTATATGGTTGGCTCAATAACACACTTTTTCATTATTTTTTTTTAAATATTGTTATCAGGAAATATTCAAAAAATATGGAAATGAGCTGTTGTGCTGCCACTCCACAAGGACAGGGATAGTAGTGATCTTAAATCACCATCAACCTATTTCAAGGCTTCCTTGTCCAGCAAAGATTCTAGAATCCTGGTAAAAATGTACAACTTTGTTATTTTTTTAAATCTGAGAAATGAATGCAAACCAAATCAGGGTTTAGGCCTGGACATCCAATCAGGGTCTAGTCCTGGGCATAGCACTATTACAGCAACCACTTTAGTTGTTAATGATCTAGGTCTGAGCGCTGACACCTGTTCATGGTCATCTTAGTGACAGAACTCAGGCCATCGTGATTGATTGGGTTAAGTCCACATGTCTTGAAGTACATAAAAGGTGTCCCGCAGGGGACGATACTCGGACATGTTCATTTCACTATTTATATTCATGCTATTCGTCAATCTGTAAAAAAAAAAATTATAATACTATTATGTACGCAATTTCCCCAACTGCTGACCTGGCGGTCACAAGGAAACAGTCCGATTTTGCAGTTGTGCAGTAAGTCCTTACTGATTTAAAACGTGTCTCAGATGGATGACATCTTCACTCATCGGATAGTTCTAGAAATCGAACGATTCCCTGAATACTTACACCTTGGTATTTGGATTGACAATGATTTATCGTAAAAAATTAATTTAAAAAACAACATACGACTAAGCGTGTTAAGAAACTAAGATTTAAAAAGTGGGCTTTTTTTTTTTTTACAGAAACAGATCGTCTCTGTCGTCAGCAGGAAGCAGATTGCGCCGTTAACCTTTCTACCGGTTCTCAATTATGGTGATACTAAACGCCAAAGTGCAGCTGCTTCTACTCTTAAACCCCTGAATGCCATTTTTCATAGCACCCTTTGCTTTATCAAAGGAAATCAATCAAATCAAATGTATTTATAAAGCCCTTCTTACATCAGCTGATGTCACAAAGTGCTGTACAGAAACCCAGCCTAAAACCCCCAAACAGCAAGCAATGCAGGTGTTGTTAAACTTTAATTACTCATCACTGTGTTCTTTACCAAAAGGTTGGCTGGACCTCTGAAGTCACATTATTACACTCTTGTTTGTTTGTTTACAAAGCCCTGCTCCACAAGCTTCCGACTCACAGGGTTGGTTAACTCTGGAGACGCCTTTGGTGTCTAGAACGTTAGGTAGATATAAGCCTTTCGTTTCTTTGCGCAATGCACTTTAAAAGCGGAGGAATTGGTGACTCTAGGGCATTTCAGATGGTTGTCAGGGAAACTTTTTACTGAAGAATGTGTCTGTTTTATGTCTGTGTTTTGCTTTCCGTGTATTGTGTATAATAACATGTATTTAAATGTGTGTATGAATGTGTTAATGGTATTTTGATGTGTATTGTGGAGCTTCATAGGGGTAATCTGGAAAAGACACCTTGGTCTCAGCGTCGACTCCCTGTCTAAATAAAGACACCTTGGTCTCAGCGTCGACTCCCTGTCTAAATAAAGACACCTTGGTCTCAGCGTCGACTCCCTGTCTAAATAAAGACACCTTGGTCTCAGCGTCGACTCCCTGTCTAAATAAAGACACCTTGGTCTCAGCGTCGACTCCCTGTCTAAATAAAGACACCTTGGTCTCAGCGTCGACTCCCTGTCTAAATAAAGACACCTTGGTCTCAGCGTCGACTCCCTGTCTAAATAAAGACACCTTGGTCTCAGCGTCGACTCCCTGTCTAAATAAAGACACCTTGGTCTCAGCGTCGACTCCCTGTCTAAATAAAGACACCTTGGTCTCAGCGTCGACTCCCTGTCTAAATAAAGACAACTTGGTCTCAGCGTCGACTCCCTGTCTAAATAAAGACAACTTGGTCTCAGCGTCGACTCCCTGTCTAAATAAAGACACCTTGGTCTCAGCGTCGACTCCCTGTCTAAATAAAGACAACTTGGTCTCAGCGTCGACTCCCTGTCTAAATAAAGACACCTTGGTCTCAGCGTCGACTCCCTGTCTAAATAGAAGTTAAATAAAACATTTAAAACAACCAACTTGACAGAGCTTGAAGAATTAGGAAAATAATATTGTACAATCCAAGTGTGCAAAGCTCTTAGAGACTTACCCAGAAAGACTCTCAGCTGTAATCACTCTTAAGAGACTTACCCAGAAAGACTCTCAGCTGTAATCACTCTTAGAGACTTACCCAGAAAGACTCTCAGCTGTAATCACTCTTAGAGACTTACCCAGAAAGACTCTCAGCTGTAATCACTCTTAGAGACTTACCCAGAAAGACTCTCAGCTGTAATCACTCTTAGAGACTTACCCAGAAAGACTCTCAGCTGTAATCACTCTTAGAGACTTACCCAGAAAGACTCTCAGCTGTAATCACTGCCTAAGGTGATTGTAACATGTATTGACTTGGGGTATTGACTTGGGGTTGAATACTTATGTAATTAAAATATATATTAGTGTTTCATTTTTCATAAATCTTTTATAATAAAAAGTTAGGATTTTTCTTCCACTTTGACATTCAAAGTATTATGTAGATTGTTAATTACAATTAAAACCATTTTAATCATTTTTATTTCATTTTAATCGCACCTTGTAACAAACAGTTTTATAAATGAAGTTATTGTTGTCATCAGTATGGACGAGAAGACGGAAGACTCACCTGCTGTCTGAGCTGGGTTGATGCCGATACCGTCTGTCATGAGCACAGAGAGAACAGGGATTAGCATAAATAGCAATACATGAATGAATAAAACACCAAAACATGAATAAATAAAACTAAGAATTAAACATGCAAAAAAAGAGTGGTTGAGAGAGAGGGTCTGATGAGTAAGACTGACACACAAGTTCACATGGTAACGCTGCTGCACTAGACACAACAAAAACAAACACTTTTAACAGTATGTGTTACATAGACAGACATCTTTTACAAGGACCTATTATAGATATTATAGATACAGAAAAGGCACAGCCCCCCCTTTTCTGATTTTCTCTACTTTTACATATTATTGATACTGAATGTTATCAGATCTTCAACCAAAACCACATCTTAGATTAAAAGGTAACCCAAGTTTACAAACACCCAAATCCCCTGTGTGAACAAAATGATTGCCCCTTTACACTCAATAACTGGTTGTGCCACCTTTAGCTGCAATGACTCCAACCAACCACTTCCTGTAGTTGTTGATCAGTCTACCTTTAGCTGCAATGACTCCAACCAACCACTTCCTGTAGTTGTTGATCTGTCTACCTTTAGCTGCAATGACTCCAACCAACCACTTCCTGTAGTTGTTGATCAGTCTACCTTTAGCTGCAATGACTCCAACCAACCACTTCTTGTAGTTGTTGATCAGTCTACCTTTAGCTGCAATGACTCCAACCAACCACTTCCTGTAGTTGTTGATCAGTCTACCTTTAGCTGCAATGACTCCAACCAACCACTTCCTGTAGTTGTTGATCAGTCTACCTTTAGCTGCAATGACTCCAACCAACCACTTCCTGTAGTTGTCGATCAGTCTCTCACTTCGCTGTGGAGGAATTTTGGCCCCCTCTTCCATGCAGAACTGCTTTAACTCAGCGACAATTGTGGGTTTTCAAGCCTGAACTGCTCGTTTCAAGTCCTGCCACAACATCTCAATTGGGATTAGGTCTGGACTTTGATTAGGCCAATCCAGAACTTCAAATTTGTGTATTTTTAACCATTTTCATGTAGACTTAGGCCAAGCCAGAACTTCAAATTTGTGTATTTTTAACCATTTTCATGTAGACTTGATTGTGTGTTTTAGATCATTGTCTTGCTGCATGACCCAGCTGTGTTTCAGCTTCAGCTCATAGATGGATAGGGAGTTAGGGCCTTTAGGCCTGACATTCTCCTTTAGAATGACCTAATAGAGCAGAATTCCATGGTTCGTTCTATTAAGGCAAGTCGTCCAGGTCCTGAGGCAGCAAAGCATCCCCAAACCATCACACTACGACCACCATGCTTGACCGTTGGTATGAGGTTCTTAATGTGGAAGGCAGTGTTTGGTTTTCGCCAGGCATTATGGGACCCACTGACACAATGCAACAGAATCACCTGTTTCTAATAAGACCGACACAATGCAACAGAATCACCTGTTTCTAATAAGACCGACACAATGCAACAGAATCACCTGTTTCTAATAAGACCGACACAATGCAACAGAATCACCTGTTTCTAATAAGACCGACACAATGCAACAGAATCACCTGTTTCTAATAAGACCGACACAATGCAACAGAATCACCTGTTTCTAATAAGACCGACATAATGTAACAGAATCACCTGTTGTTTCTAATTATACTGACAATGTAACAGACTCACCGTTAGTAATGATGGCACTGGTGGCTGCTGGTACTTTGAACTGTGAGAGGAAACAGACAGAATGATCATGCTATACACCTGCCCCACAGTAGTCCAGGGGTGTTCAGACCTCTCCTCTGTGACCCCCAACCGTTCCATGCATTTGATCTATTCCAGACCGAGCCCACCTGATTCAACTTGTCAACTCATCCTCAACCCCATGACTAAGGTGAATCAGTTGAACTATTTCAGGGCTACAACAAATGTGTGAAATGTATACGGGTCCCTGTGAAGAGGTATGAAAACCCTGGAAGGACAGCGAGGTGAGAGGGGACTTGGGTTTACAGGCTCACAGGGAGAGACGGGAGTTGGGCCCACAGGGGGAGAGGGGAGTTGGGCCCACAGGGGGAGAGGGGAGTTGGGCCCACAGGGGGAGAGGGGAGTTGGGCCCACAGGGGGAGAGGGGAGTTGGGCCCACAGGGGGAGAGGGGAGTTGGGCCCACAGGGGGAGAGGGGAGTTGGGCCCACAGGGAGAGAGAGACATGCACTGCCACAACTCTGTATGTGTATGTGTGATGAGATGGTGTAAAGATTTCCTTTTTAGATTGTCTGATGCTTCTGCTTATAATGTCCCACATTTTGGTAGGCTATTTGTTAGTCAGCTTGTCTATAATTAGATACATTCAGCTTCTCTTCCTGTCATTATATGTTACCCCAGAAGACTAAACAAATCCTTGCTCACCAGAATAATGACATAAATCTATAGAATTAACACTTCAATCTAGTTGACATTGGTAAAAATGTGTTCTCATTCATCTCTGCTTCTCTCACACAGCAAAGATGTTTAGGGACCGGGGGGAATAAAATGCAATAACTAAAAAGAAAGGGAAAGATTTTCTGTGTGAGATCAGTTTGAAAGGTTTTTAAAGGAAATTAAAAGCTGTTCAAAAGACTCAACATATTTTTTTTAATATGATTTCAGTTCGGCTTGGATGCATATTTTGTGTGGTTGAAGTACTAATCAGCTTTTATGTGGCTGGTAAAGACAGCACCTTTACAGACGGTCCCTAACCACGCAGTCATTCTCACAAGATGCTGAAAGAAATCAGTTCTATTCCTGAGTTAAAATGTACATTCGGTGTATCATTTTACTGCAAGAAATGCTTAATAATATATAGCAGGAGTTAATAGTATATTGGCTATGTAAGAGGTTATAGATCTACAATCAGTGTCCAGACAGGCTACTATTACATTTAATGCATCTGAACAGTATAGTTCCCTTGACGGGCCATTTTGAAGTCCCCCGTCATGTGACTGTGGAATTTGTATAGCGCCTCACATATCATTATACATAATAGAGCCGGCACACTGCGATCAACCAGTTTCACTACTTTCACCAAATCTTTCCCAAACATTAGACTACTGTTCTGGCCCTCCTTTGTCTTTATTTTCAACTCTACATTTCACATGTTTTTTCTTTTCTTACCGAATTAAAAAACTCTGAAATTGTCCCTTTTTGCCTCAGTGGATTGATGTAAAATGTTCCCAAAACTTCCCAAAAGGATTTGCTGTGTATGTGTTGCCTACAGTTAGGCCTAAAACTAAAGCAACAACAGATACAAATTATGAAAGAAAAACCTCAAATGTAGCCTATAGATATGAATTGCACGTATTTGTTATGCATTATTTTCCCATTATTCAACCCTAAACCTGCCCGTCCTGCGGATATAACCACAGGGCCTGCTGGTCATGAGTCAACTAGTTATCAGGGAGGCTGCTGAGCTTCGATACAGAGAGAAAGGGACGGAGGATCATCTTCACGCTCTGTAACTGCAGTAGAGATTAAAGGATTTGTCCTAATAAAATGTAAAAACTGAAAAACGCTGAATGTTCCAGAGGAATGTCTAATCTGTTCTATTGAGTTCCCCTAACTGGGCACTTCGGGTTTTGTTTTGGTAAATGAAACAAACGCACCAAGGTCCATTGCAAAAAAAATAATGCTTAAAAAATGATTTATTATTATTATTATGTATTGATGAAAATACCAGTCGATGTAAATACATTCGACCAGTCGGTCATGCATATCGGTCTACGGGTTAATTTACATCATTTGGTGGAAATAAAGTGGTGTGTGTATTTTTCGTTAGTTGTTATGATTCTTCTTTATAAAAAGTGTAAAGCATACCGATACAGAGTTTAAGATGAAAATATGTCAGACTGTGTGAGAGCTGCTGCTGCAGTTCCTGTTGCTGCTGGCGTGAAACATGCTTTTAGAAGCCCGAATAATTGTGCAACAATTCTAAATTAAATTGCGTGTTAAAAACAGTTCTGATGGCCATGTTTGAAAACCCCCCCACTATTTTTACTTATAAACTGGTAAATGAAGTGGGCTTTCCGTTCAAGTGCAATGGTGTGTCACACCGTACAACGTGAGCTTGCAGCAGTATGCATTTTGAAAACCGTGTGAAACCTGAACATTTCATTTCGTATTATAAGGCAAGTCTTAACTTGCTTCAAAAGTAGCCTAGACAAAATCTGTTTCTATAAACGTGAAGTCAATTATTTTATAAAGACCTCCATATGCCATTGAAACTAGTAGCCTTTCTCTCATGTTCTATTATCTATTGTTCTACTGGGTTTCAAAACCCTTGTCATATTAGCATCTCATGCTAGTTGTTGATAACCCTAGTCATATTAGCATCCCATGCTAGTTGGTGATACCCCTAGTCATATTAGCATCCCATGCTAGTTGGTGATACCCCTAGTCATATTAGCATCCCATGCTAGTTGATGATAACCCTAGGCATATTAGCATCTCATGCTAGTTGTTGATAATCCTAGTCATATTAGCATCTCATGCTAGTTGTTGATACCCCTAGTCATATTAGCATCCCATGCTAGTTGGTGATACCCCTAGTCATATTAGCATCCCATGCTAGTTGGTGATACCCCTAGTCATATTAGCATCCCATGCTAGTTGATGATAATCCTAGGCATATTAGCATCCCATGCTAGTTGATGATTATCCTAGGCATATTAGCATCTCATGCTAGTTGGTGATAACCCTAGTCATATTAGCATCCCATGCTAGTTGATGATAATCCTAGTCATATTAGCATCCCATGCTAGTTGGTGATAACCCTAGTCATATTAGCATCCCATGCTAGTTGTTGATAATCCAAGTAATGTTAGCATCCCATGCTAGTTGTTGATAACCCTTGTCATATTAGCATCCCATGCTAGTTGTTGATAATCCTAGTCATATTAGCATCCCATGCTAGTTGTTGATAACCCTTGTCATATTAGCATCCCATGCTAGTTGATGATAACCCTTGTCATATTAGCATCCCATGCTAGTTGATGCATCTTTACATCTCTCCTCTTTCTAAATTTGGAATGGATACGTTCATCTCTGTCACATGAAACAGCTCTCATTTGCAATGTACTTGTAACAACTCTGTTTTCCGGCTAATTGCATTATGGAACAAACATTTGTGCGTACCCCAATGCCATGTGCACATTGCAGTGCTTATAATGTGAAATAATAATAATAGTTTATACAATTTTTAAGCTAAAAGTAAAAAAATTGATGTCCTGGTTGAATGAATTTGGGATCTTTCATCCTGCAACTGTCCCAGAGTCAGTTTGGAATAGGCAATTGATTTTTCCGCACAGAATGACAAGCTGACAAAACAGAATAGGGCAAATTTCTAGTATGGAGGAATAGTAGACTGACCTTTTTTTTTTTTTTTTTTTTACCTTTATTTAACTAGGCAAGTTAGTTAAGAACAAATTCTTATTTTCAATGACGGCCTAGGAACAGTGGGTTAACTGCCTGTTCAGGGGCAGAACGACAGATTTTGTACCTTGTCAGCTCGGGGATTTGAACTTGCAACCTTTCGGTTACTAGTCCAATGCTCTAACCACTAGGCTTCACTGCCTAGTTGAGTGGTTTTACTGTTCGTTATACTCATCTTGTTGGCTGTGGAAAAGTAAATGTTGATAGTTTTTCTAAAACATCTTCAAAGTGCATTTCATCGGAATTCGTTAAGGACCACACGCCATTGCATCCTCGACTTGAATGTTCTGTTCAGACGAATTACCTTCATCTAGATGTAATATCTATCATTCTGATCACAGTGGGTGGACACCCTAATCAGGTTACACACCTAATGCATATGGGTACAGTACATTTCTCAAATGTCTGATCAATTAAAAATGTTTCCGGTCAAACTCCTAAAAGGAAACTGTGGTCACACACACACACACACACACACACACACACACACACACACACACACACACACACGTCATCAAGGGAGAAGGGAGGGGAAGCTAATCATTAATGAAAGATTCCGCTATCTATGAGAAACAGCCTGAAGGCAAAAATACTAATAATTGAGATTTCATTCGCAGGAGAGCAAAGAAAACTCCTCTACTGTCAACCATCAAAATCAGCCTCAGCATTCTAAGAACATAATTGTCTCTGTGAGGATTCTACTTTTGCATAAAGAGGACAAAGCATATAGTAGCAGAAACAGCCATCACCCATGTCTGCTTGAATCATGATGAGCCTCATGAGTTTTCTATGGGGTTATAGAGGACCACATCTCAAGAGAATGCCCCTGTTATTGTCACACAGAGAGACAGAGGAGATGCCACTAGTCTGAAGTCAGGGAGATAAGGATGGCTAAGCGAGCACAGAGCAGCACGGGCATTCTAAATCAATCACAGATGAGCAGGAGAATGAGGAGAGAAAGAGAAACGCATTATGTAGCTGGGAATGGACAATGGACAATGGGTTGAAGAGGGAGGGTAGGAAAGATACAAACTAATTACTGCTACTCTCAAAACATTACCCTTCTGCCTCATTTCATCTCTAATTCACTCTGTCCATTATTTGGATGATGATTATTGTAATAGGTTGCATTCATAAATCTAAATATTAAAAGAAAAGGGATCCATTGATTCAACGAGGTCTGATCGGTATTCGGCAAGACATAAACGATGGTCCTCTCCCAGCATACTATCAACTAGAAATAGGTTATTGACTTAATATCATGTGGAATGACAGTTCCAACTACGGAAGCAGGCAGGGTGGGACCAGGCTAAACAGAGAGGAAATGCTCAAGCCTGCTATCTATATGGTATATCGTGTATTGTTGCCATGTCATACATGTAAGAGAGGAGACTGAGGAGAGACTCTAGCCTTACCTTTACTAGAGGTGCTGTATCTAATCTTTGATAGTCGCCATGCAACAGAGGAGGACTCCATACTGTAGGCAAAGCCTACAGCAAAGCCTATGTGCTGTAGCCAACTCTAGTATTATATCATTGCTATGCCATACATGTATGAGAGACTGAGGAGACTCAACCCTCACATCCATACATGTATGAGAGACTGAAGAGACTCAACCCTCACATCCATACATGTATGAGAGACTGAAGAGACTCAACCCTCACATCCACACATGTATGAGAGACTGAAGAGACTCAACCCTCACATCCATACATGTATGAGAGACTGAGGAGACTCAACCCTCACATCCATACATGTATGAGAGACTGAAGAGACTCAACCCTCACATCCATACATGTATGAGAGACTGAAGAGACTCAACCCTCACATCCACACATGTATGAGAGACTGAGGAGACTCAACCCTCACATCCATACATGTATGAGAGACTGAAGAGACTCAACCCTCACATCCATACATGTATGAGAGACTGAGGAGACTCAACCCTCACATCCATACTCTGTGCTTTTGTTCCTCTTTTTTTTGGGGGGGGGGGGGGGGGGGGGATACATCTTGTAAAGTGGGTTGTGACCCCTTAAAAATGCTTTCACTTGACTTGTTGTATTATAGCCAACTACTAGTATTTTTTGTTGTTGCAATACCCAGTATGAGATGAACTAACCTCCTCCGCTGCAAACTTCAACACGGCTGTAAACGGCGTGCTCTCTGGGACGCTGAGTCTGAAACAAGAAATACACATCTATTTTATACATCACTCCAACTCTCTGCTCTCCATGGAACGACCCCCCCCTTTCAATATTTCCTTTCCTCTCCCTTCCCTTTATCTTCCTCGTGTAATCAGTAAGGAAAGGCTTCATAGGCCAATTTGCTGTGGCGCTGCAGAGTCCCTATTCTGTGTTGATTGTTCAACTACGACGTCCCCTTTCATAAAGTGCAAAAACAGCCAGTCATCGAGGTAAGTGGTGACGTGTGGTAAACTGGCTGAAAGCCTGGAACACATAGGCTAGCTAGTTAGCAATGTTGTGATTAAACGTTATTTGGAAATGTCTGCAAAGACATTGCAAGAGGTTTATGTTATGCCAAGATCCTAAGCAAATGACAGTGCTAATGGCAACAACGAACGCATCGGCAAAACTGACTACCGTCATAGTGAATTGGCACGCTAGCTAACTTTCTGGCCAGTGACAGCTGTGTTATGGTTCAAGGGAACAACATGCTTCCAAGAGTTAGCAGCTAGCCAGCTAGCATCTTGCAATTAGCTTCTACTAGTAGCTAGATAACTTCAATACTTAGCTAACTGCAGACGAATATAATGAAGATCACAGCTAGCTGAACAAGCTACATGCATGGGTGTGACGCTAAGCATCAGTATTCATTGATGTTTTTAGCTAACGTTAATGCTGATCTGTCACTTACACTTTGTAGGGTAGCCGGGGATCCGACGTCAGAGTGATTTTAAACGTGACTTTAGACCTGAAGAAGGAAACAAACACAGTTATCATCACACTGCTTTTTTGCTAAATAATAGTAATTTATTAAATGTGTATTATAGGACAGAATGAGAGGTAAACTTACATTTTCTTGGTGACTGTGGTCTCTACTCCACACCGTTAACGTAGACCCGGAAGTCAGAAGGACTCCGTGGACACGTCATCGGTTTTAGCAGCCTCGCCGAATGAGTTAAATGTTTTTCTTAATAGAAATACTTAAAAAATTGTGTTCCATTAATTTATTGAATAGTACAGTATTGAAACAAGTAACAAAACAGAAAAAGTTGTGCTATTAAAAGATAGGCGGCTTTGACAGAGTGCTTGTCAATTTACCGTAACATACGACCACATGCGCACACCTATTTGTACATTTGCAAAGCCCAAGTGACTGATGATGTATTTTTTTGAAGAATCAACTATTAATATACCATCACTATATACAGAAAATGTAGGGTAGCGATAACTTTTTTTCCATGACATTACACTAGAAGTAAAGTGTGCAGTGATTTGCAGAAAGTATGTTGCCTTGCTCTCATGCATGTATAAAGTAATCTCATGCATTTGTAAGGTCAGAATGTACAGTGCATTCATAAAGTATTCACACCCCCTTAACCTTTTCCACATTTTGTTGTTACAGCCTGAATTTAAAATAGATTAGATTGAGATGTTGTGTCACTGGCCAGAAGGTGCTGTACATTCCCTTGCTCTCATTCATTTTTGAGGTTATTGATTAATTGATCAAAAAAATCCCCAATATCCTTTTCTTCTACAATGTGGAATCTGGAGCAGATAGGTCAGTGCAGATAGGTCAGTGCAGATAGTGAAGATAGGTGAGTGCAGATAGGTCAGTGCAGATAGGTGAGTGCAGATAGGTGAGTGCAGATAGGTGAGTGCAGATAGGTGAGTGCAGATAGGTGAGTGCAGATAGGTGAGTGCAGATAGGTCAGTGCAGATAGGTGGGTGCAGATAGGTCAGTGCAGATAGGTCAGTGCAGATAGGCCAGTGCAGATAGGTCAGTGCAGATAGTGCAGATAGGTCAGTGCAGATAGGTGAGTGCAGATAGGTGAGTGCAGATAGGTAGGTGCAATAGGCAGTAATGCATCCTTCTTCAGCTAAACATGTCAAAGTATGATGGTGCCTAATGGTATAGACGTTTGTAGTGCACTACGTTTGACCAGGGCCCATAACAAGTAGTGCACTATGTAGGGCAGGGGTCTCTAACCAATGATGTATGTAGACCCTGGATAGCTGATGCTGTGTATTGGCAATTGAGAGGCATTGAAGCCACCGGGCGGCCATGTTGTCTCTCCCCACTAGGAGCAGTCTATAGGAATGAATGGAATTCTACACTATTTCATTTAAATGTTTGAAGGACAAAATGACATGTATTTAAAATAAGTTTTTGTTGTTGTAGAGGGGACAGTAACATCAGTACTCTTAATAAATAAAATAAAAAGACTTTGAGGAAAATGTTTTTGTCAGTCGTTAAGGGTTTATACCAGTTAGGGGAAGTATATATATATATCCAAGATGGCGTAGCAGTAAGTCGTCCTGTCGTGTCGTGTCCCTGTATATTTTGTTTATATTTTGTTTATTTTTCGTTTTTTTTACATATTTTTCGTTTTTTACATAGCTATCCCTTTAAAAACATTTTGCTAAACCTAAGCTTCCAAATACGCTGGATCTTCACAACTAGCTATCTAGCTAAACCGCAACCCTGGACGATTACCCCTGGCTAGCGTTTCCACCCACTTAGCTTGAAGCTAGCCCGGCCTGCGCTACCACCGTAGCATACTCCTGAGCTACAATACCCGGGCCCACGACCGGTCTATCGATGTCACCGCATGAAGAGGAATAAACAGACTCACCCCATCGCGACGTCCCCCAAAGGCTAACTCTCTAGCCCTCGCTATCTCCCTGCTTGCTAATTCGGCCTGCTAACTGCTAGCTTGTCCAGCTCCGGTCCGCTAACTGCTACCTTGTCTAGCCCGGGCCTACAAACTGTTAGCTTGTTAGCACAGGCCTGCTAACCGCCTGAATCGCCGCGTCCCAAACGCCCACCGGACCCATATTTACTTTCTATCTTTTTTTGACTTTTAATTTGTTTATACCTTCCGGAAACCTGCCTCACCCAATGTGATACGGAATCGCTATTATTTTTTATTTATTTTTAGAACACACTCAAGAACCTCCAGAAGCTAACCAGCTAACTAGCTACAAGCTATTTAGTCATTGTTCGTTTTTTTAACCTGGATAACACTCGCCAGTCCAGCTTCCCTTCCCCATCCACCGCTGCCCCCTGGACACTGATCTCTTGGCTACATAGCTGATGCACGCTGGACTGTCCATAAATCACGGTACTCCATTCTGCTTGTTTGTTTTATCTGTTGGCCCCGTTGCCTAGTCTACGCCATTTTACCTGCTGTTGTTGTGCTAGCTGATTAGCTGTTGTCTCACCTACTGTTTTAGCTAGCTTTCCCAATTCAACACCTGTGATTACTGTATGCCTCGCTGTATGTCTCTCTCAAATGTCAATATGCCTTGTATACTGTTGTTCAGGTTAGTTATCATTGTTTTAGTTCACAATGGAGCCCCTAGTTCCACTCTTCATACCCCTGATAACTCCTTTGTCCCACCTCCCACACATGCGGTGACCTCACCCATTACTACCAGCATGTCCAGAGATACAACCTCTCTCATCATCACCCAGTGCCTGGGCTTACCTCCGCTGTACCCGCACCCCACCATACCCCTGTCTGCGCATTATGCCCTGAATATATTCTACCATGCCCAGAAACCTGCTCCTCTTATTCTCTGTCCCCAACGCTCTAGGCGACCAGTTTTGATAGCCTTTAGCCGCACCCTCATACTACTCCTTCTCTGTTCCGCGGGTGATGTGGAGGTAAACCCAGGCCCTGCATGTCCCCAGGCACCCTCATTTGTTGACTTCTGTGTTCGAAAAAGCCTTGGTTTCATGCATGTCAACATCAGAAGCCTCCTCCCTAAGTTTGTCTTACTCACTGCTTTAGCACACTCTGCTAACCCTGATGTCCTTGCTGTGTCTGAATCCTGGCTCAGGAAGGCCACCAAAAATTCAGAGATTTCCATACCCAACTATAACATCTTCCGTCAAGATAGAACTGCCAAAGGGGGAGGAGTTGCAGTTTACTGCAGAGATGGCCTGCAAAGTAATGTCATACTTTCCAGGTCCATACCCAAACAGTTCGAACTACTAATTTTGAAAATTACTCTCTCCAGAAATAAGTCTCTCACGGTTGCCGCCTGCTACCGACCCCCCTCAGCTCCCAGCTGTGCCCTGGACACCATTTGTGAATTGATCGCCCCCCATCTAGCTTCAGAGTTTGTTCTGTTAGGTGACCTAAACTGGGATATGCTTAACACCCCGCCAGTCCTACAATCTAAGCTAGATGCCCTCAATCTCACACAAATCATCAAGGAACCCACCAGGTACAACCCTAACTCTGTAAACAAGGGCACCCTCATAGACGTCATCCTGACCAACTGGCCCTCCAAATACACCTCCGCTGTCTTCAACCAGGATCTCAGCGATCACTGCCTCATTGCCTGTATCCGCTACGGAGCCGCAGTCAAACGACCACCCCTCATCACTGTCAAGCGCTCCCTAAAACACTTCTGTGAGCAGGCCTTTCTAATCGACCTGGCCCGGGTATCCTGGAAGGACATTGACCTCATCCCGTCAGTTGAGGATGCCTGGTCATTCTTTAAAAGTAACTTCCTCACCATTTTAGATAAGCATGCTCCGTTCAAAAAATGCAGAACTAAGAACAGATACAGCCCTTGGTTCACCCCAGACCTGACTGCCCTCGACCAGCACAAAAACATCCTGTGGCGGACTGCAATAGCATCGAATAGTCCCCGTGATATGCAACTGTTCAGGGAAGTCCGGAACCAATACACGCAGTCAGTCAGGAAAGCTAAGGCCAGCTTCTTCAGGCAGAAGTTTGCATCCTGTAGCTCCAACTCCAAAAAGTTCTGGGACACTGTGAAGTCCATGGAGAACAAGAGCACCTCCTCCCAGCTGCCCACTGCACTGAGGCTAGGTAACACGGTCACCACTGATAAATCCATGATTATCGAAAACTTCAATAAGCATTTCTCAACGGCTGGCCATGCCTTCCGCCTGGCTACTTCAACCTCGGCCAACAGCTCCGCCCCCCCCGCAGCTCCTCGCCCAAGCCTCTCCAGGTTCTCCTTTACCCAAATCCAGATAGCAGATGTTCTGAAAGAGCTGCAAAACCTGGACCCGTACAAATCAGCTGGGCTTGACCACCAGGACCCTCTATTTCTGAAACTATCTGCCACCATTGTCGCAACCCCTATTACCAGCCTGTTCAACCTCTCTTTCATCTCGTCTGAGATCCCCAAGGATTGGAAAGCTGCCGCAGTCATCCCCCTCTTCAAAGGGGGAGACACCCTGGACCCAAACTGTTACAGACCTATATCCATCCTGCCCTGCCTATCTAAGGTCTTCGAAAGCCAAGTCAACAAACAGGTCACTGACCATCTCGAATCCCACCGTACCTTCTCCGCTGTGCAATCTGGTTTCCGAGCCGGTCATGGGTGCACCTCAGCCACACTCAAGGTACTAAACGACATCATAACCGCCATCGATAAAAGACAGTACTGTGCAGCCGTCTTCATCGACCTCGCCAAGGCTTTCGACTCTGTCAATCACCATATTCTTATCGGCAGACTCAGTAGCCTCGGTTTTTCGGATGACTGCCTTGCCTGGTTCACCAATTACTTTGCAGACAGAGTTCAGTGTGTCAAATCGGAGGGCATGCTGTCCGGTCCTCTGGCAGTCTCTATGGGGGTGCCACAGGGTTCAATTCTCGGGCCGACTCTTTTCTCTGTGTATATCAATGATGTTGCTCTTGCTGCGGGCGATTCCCTGATCCACCTCTACGCAGACGACACCATTCTATATACTTTCGGCCCGTCTTTGGACACTGTGCTATCTAACCTCCAAACAAGCTTCAATGCCATACAACACTCCTTCCGTGGCCTAAAACTGCTCTTAAACGCTAGTAAGACCAAATGCATGCTTTTCAACCGGTCGCTGCCTGCACCTGCATGCCCGACTAGCATCACCACCCTGGATGGTTCCGACCTAGAATATGTGGACGTCTATAAGTACCTAGGTGTCTGGCTAGACTGCAAACTCTCCTTCCAGACTCATATCAAACATCTCCAATCGAAAATCAAATCAAGAGTCGGCTTTCTATTCCGCAACAAAGCCTCCTTCACTCAAGCCGCCAAGCTTACCCTAGTAAAACTGACTATCCTACCGATCCTCGACTTCGGCGATGTCATCTACAAAATGGCTTCCAACACTCTACTCAGCAAACTGGATGCAGTCTATCACAGTGCCATCCGTTTTGTCACTAAAGCACCTTATACTACCCACCACTGCGACTTGTATGCTCTAGTCGGCTGGCCCTCGCTACATATTCGTCGCCAGACCCACTGGCTCCAGGTCATCTACAAGTCTATGCTAGGTAAAGCTCCGCCTTATCTCAGCTCACTGGTCACGATGGCAACACCCATCCGTAGCACGCGCTCCAGCAGGTGTATCTCACTGATCATCCCTAAAGCCAACACCTCATTTGGCCGCCTTTCGTTCCAGTACTCTGCTGCCTGTGACTGGAACGAATTGCAAAAATCGCTGAAGTTGGAGACTTTTATCTCCCTCACCAACTTCAAACATCAGCTATCTGAGCAGCTAACCGATCGCTGCAGCTGTACATAGTCTATTGGTAAATAGCCCACCCTTTTCACCTACCTCATCCCCGTACTGTTTCTATTTATTTACTTTTCTGCTCTTCTGCACACCAATATCTCTACCTGTACATGACCATCTGATCTTTTATCACTCCAGTGTTAATCTGCAAAATTGTAATTATTTGCCTACCTCCTCATGCCTTTTGCACACATTGTATATAGACCCCCCCTTCGTTTTCTACTGTGTTATTGACTTGTTAATTGTTTACTCCATGTGTAACTCTTTGTTGTATGCTCACACTGCTATGCTTTATCTTGGCCAGGTCGCAGTTGCAAATGAGAACTTGTTCTCAACTAGCCTACCTGGTTAAATAAAGGTGAAATAAAAAAAATAAAAAAATAAAAAAAAGTGATGAGTGATGAGGTCTACAGCAGAGTCTCACATCTCAATCGCTGGTTGAAAACTGTTTTCTGACACTCCCAAACGATAGAATTTGTAGATAATTGGCCCTCTTTCTGGGACACCCACAAACAGGACCATTCCTGGCCTGTTGAGGAGTGACGAACTCCATCCTAGCATGAGGGGTGCTCTCATCTCATCTACGAACATAGGCTGGGCTCTAACTCCTCTAGCTACACAATGAGATAGGGTGCAGGCCAGGCAGCAGGCTGTTAGCCAGCCTGACAGCTTAGTGGAGTTCACTAGCACAGTGTGCCACTAGCACAGTCAGTGTAGTCAGCTCAGCTATCCCCATCTGTGCCTCGACCTAGGTTGGGCAAAACTAAACATGGCGGTGTTCACCTTAGCAATCTCACTGGAATGAAGACCTCCTCCATTCCTGCCATTATTGAAAGAGATCGTGATACCTCACATCTAAAAATAGGGCTACTTAATGTTAGAACCCTCACTTCCAAGGCAGTTATAGTCAATTAACCAATCACTGATCATCAAATCAAATCAAATCAAATCAAATCAAATTTATTTATATAGCCCTTCGTACATCAGCTGATATCTCAAAGTGCTGTACAGAAACCCAGCCTAAAACCCCAAACAGCAAGCAATGCAGGTGTAGAAGCACGGTGGCTAGGAAAAACTCCCTAGAAAGGCCAATACCTAGGAAGAAACCTAGAGAGGAACCAGGCTATGTGGGGTGGCCAGTCCTCTTCTGGCTGTGCCGGGTGGAGATTATAACAGAACATGGCCAAGATGTTCAAATGTTCATAAATGACCAGCATGGTCGAATAATAATAAGGCAGAACAGTTGAAACTGGAGCAGCAGCACAGTCAGGTGGAAGTTGAAACTGGAGCAGCAGCATGGCCAGGTGGACTGGGGACAGCAAGGAGTCATCATGTCAGGTAGTCCTGGGGCATGGTCCTAGGGCTCAGGTCAGTTGAAACTGGAACAGCAGCATGGCCAGGTGGACTGGGGACAGCAAGGAGTCATCATGTCAGGTAGTCCTGGGGCATGGTCCCAGGGCTCAGGTCCTCCGAGAGAGAGAAAGAAAGAGAGAAGGAGAGAATTAGAGAACGCACACTTAGATTCACACAGGACACCGAATAGGACAGGAGAAGTACTCCAGATATAACAAACTGACCCCAGCCCCCCGACACATAAACTACTGCAGCATAAATACTGGAGGCTGAGACAGGAGGGGTCAGGAGACACTGTGGCCCCATCCGAGGACACCCCCGGACAGGGCCAAACAGGAAGGATATAACCCCACCCACTTTGCCAAAGCACAGCCCCCACACCACTAGAGGGATATCTTCAACCACCAACTTACCATCCTGAGACAAGGCTGAGTATAGCCCACAAAGATCTCCGCCACGGCACAACCCAAGGGGGGGGCGCCAACCCAGACAGGATGACCACAACAGTGAATCAACCCACTCAGGTGACGCACCCCCTCCAGGGACGGCATGAGAGAGCCCCAGCAAGCCAGTGACTCAGCCCCTGTAATAGGGTTAGAGGCAGAGAATCCCAGTGGAAAGATGGGGAACCGGCCAGGCAGAGACAGCAAGGGCAGTTCGTTGCTCCAGAGCCTTTCCGTTCACCTTCCCACTCCTGGGCCAGACTACACTCAATCATATGGCCCACTGAAGAGATGAGTCTTCAGTAAAGACTTAAAGGTTGAGACCGAGTTTGCGTCTCTGACATGGGTAGGCAGACCGTTCCATAAAAATGGAGCTCTATAGGAGAAAGCCCTGCCTCCAGCTGTTTGCTTAGAAATTCTAGGGACAATTAGGAGGCCTGCGTCTTGTGACCGTAGCGTACGTGTAGGTATGTACGGCAGGACCAAATCAGAGAGATAGGTAGGAGCAAGCCCATGTAATGCTTTGTAGGTTAGCAGTAAAACCTTGAAATCAGCCCTTGCTTTGACAGGAAGCCAGTGTAGAGAGGCTAGCACTGGAGTAATATGATCAAATTTTTTGGTTCTAGTCAGGATTCTAGCAGCCGTATTTAGCACTAACTGAAGTTTATTTAGTGCTTTATCCGGGTAGCCGGAAAATAGAGCATTGCAGTAGTCTAACCTAGAAGTGACAAAAGCATGGATTAATTTTTCTGCATCATTTTTGGACAGAAAGTTTCTGATTTTTGCAATGTTACGTAGATGGAAAAAAGCTGTCCTTGAAATGGTCTTGATATGTTCTTCAAAAGAGAGATCAGGGTCCAGAGTAACGCCGAGGTCCTTCACAGTTTTATTTGAGACGACTGTACAACCGTTAAGATTAATTGTCAGATTCAACAGAAGATCTCTTTGTTTCTTGGGACCTAGAACAAGCATCTCTGTTTTGTCTGAGTTTAATAGTAGAAAGTTTGCAGCCATCCACTTCCTTATGTCTGAAACACATGCTTCTAGCGAGGGCAATTTTGGGGCTTCACCATGTTTCATTGAAATGTACAGCTGTGTGTCATCCGCATAGCAGTGAAAGTTTACATTATGTTTTCGAATAACATCCCCAAGAGGTAAAATATATAGTGAAAACAATAGTGGTCCTAAAACGGAACCTTGAGGAACACCGAAATTTACAGTTGATTTGTCAGAGGACAAACCATTCACAGAGACAAACTGATATCTTTCCGACAGATAAGATCTAAACCAGGCCAGAACATGTCCGTGTAGACCAATTTGGGTTTCCAATCTCTCCAAAAGAATGTGGTGATCGATGGTATCAAAAGCAGCACTAAGGTCTAGGAGCACGAGGACAGATGCAGAGCCTCGGTCCGATGCCATTAAAATGTCATTTACCACCTTCACAAGTGCCGTCTCAGTGCTATGATGGGGTCTAAAACCAGACTGAAGCATTTCGTATACATTGTTTGTCTTCAGGAAGGCAGTGAGTTGCTGCGCAACAGCCTTCTCTAAAATTTTTGAGAGGAATGGAAGATTCGATATAGGCCGATAGTTTTTTATATTTTCTGGGTCAAGGTTTGGCTTTTTCAAGAGAGGCTTTATTACTGCCACTTTTAGTGAGTTTGGTACACATCCAGTGGATAGAGAGCCGTTTATTATGTTCAACATAGGAGGGCCAAGCACAGGAAGCAGCTCTTTCAGTAGTTTAGTTGGAATAGGGTCCAGTATGCAGCTTGAAGGTTTAGAGGCCATGATTATTTTCATCATTGTGTCAAGAGATATAGTACTAAAACACTTGAGCGTCTCTCTTGATCCTAGGTCCTGGCAGAGTTGTGCAGACTCAGGACAACTGAGGTTTGGAGGAATACGCAGGTTTAAAGAGGAGTCCGTAATTTGCTTTCTAATAATCATAATCTTTTCCTCAAAGAAGTTCATGAATTTATCACTGCTAAAGTGAAAGTCATCCTCTCTTGGGGAATGCTGCTTTTTAGTTAGCTTTGCGACAGTATTAAAAAGGAATTTCGGGATTGTTCTTATTTTCCTCAATTAAGTTAGAAAAATAGGATGATCGAGCAGCAATAAGTGCTCTACGGTACTGCACGGTACCGTCCTTCCAAGCTAGTCGGAAGACTTCCAGTTTGGTGTGGCGCCATTTCCGTTCCAATTTTCTGGAAGCTTGCTTCAGAGCTCGGGTATTTTCTGTGTACCAGGGAGCTAGTTTCTTATGAGACATTTTTTTTGTTTTTAGGGGTGCAACTGCATCTAGGGTATTGCGCAAGGTTAAATTGAGATCCTCAGTTAGGTGGTTAACTGATTTTTGTCCTCTGGCGTCCTTGGGTAGGCAGAGGGAGTCTGGAAGGGCATCAAGGAATCTTTGTGTTGTCTGTGAATTTATAGCACGACTTTTGATGTTCCTTGGTTGGGGTCTAAGCAGATTATTTGTTGCAATTGCAAACGTAATAAAATGGTGGTCCGATAGTCCAGGATTATGAGGAAAAACATTAAGATCCACCACATTTATTCCATGGGACAAAACTAGGTCCAGCGTATGACTGTGACAGTGAGTGGGTCCAGAGACATGTTGGACAAAACCCACTGAGTCGATGATGGCTCCGAAAGCCTTTTGGAGTGGGTCTGTGGACTTTTCCATGTGAATATTAAAGTCACCAAAGATTAGAATATTATCTGCTATGACTACAAGGTCCGATAGGAATTCAGGGAACTCAGTGAGAAACGCTGTATATGGCCCAGGAGGCCTGTAAACAGTAGCTATAAAAAGTGATTGAGTAGGCTGCATAGATTTCATGACTAGAAGCTCAAAAGACGAAAATGTCATTTTTTTTTTTGTAAATTGAAATTTGCTATCGTAAATGTTAGCAACACCTCCACCTTTGCGGGATGCACGGGGGATATGGTCACTAGTGTAGCCAGGAGGTGAGGCCTCATTTAAAACAGTAAATTCATCAGGCTTAAGCCATGTTTCAGTCAGGCCATTCACATTAAGATTATGATCAGTGATTAGTTCATTGACTATAATTGCCTTTGAAGTAAGGGATCTAACATTAAGTAGCCCTATTTTGAGATGTGAGGTATCATAATCTCTTTCAGTACTGACAGGAATGGAGGTGGTCTTTATCCTAGTGAGATTGCTAAGGCGAACACCGCCATGTTTAGTTTTGCCCAACCTAGGTCGAGGCACAGACACGGTCTCAATGGTAATAGCTGAGCTGACTACACTGACTGTGCTAATGGCAGACTCCACTATGCTGGCAGGCTGGCTAACAGCCTGCTGCCTGGCCTGCACCCTATTTCATTGTGGAGCTAGAGGGGTTAGAGCCCTGTCTATGTTGGTAGATAAGATGAGAGCACCCCTCCAGCTAGGATGGAGTCCGTCACTCCTCAGCAGGTCAGGCTTGGTCCTGTTTGTGGGTGAGTCCCAGAAAGAGGGCCAATTATCTACAAATTCTAACTTTTGGGAGGGGCAGAAAACAGTTTTCAACCAGCGATTGAGTTGTGAGACTCTGCTGTTGAGCTCATCACTCCCCCTAACTGGGAGGGGGCCAGAGACAATTACTCGATGCCGACACATCTTTCTAGCTGATATGCACGCAGAAGCTATGTTGCGCTTGGTGATTTCTGACTGTTTCATCCTAACATCGTTGGTGCCGACGTGGATAACAATATCTCTATACTCTCTACACTCGCCAGTTTTAGCTTTAGCCAGCACCATCTTCAGATTAGCCTTAACGTCGGTAGCCCTGCCCCCGGGTTAACAGTGTATGATCGCTGGATGATTCGCTTTAAGTCTAATACTGCGGGTAATGGAGTCGCCAATGACTAGAGTTTTCAATTTGTCAGAGCTAATGGTGGGAAGCTTCGGCGTCTCAGACCCCGTAACGGGAGGAGTAGAGACCAGAGAAGAATCGGCCTCTGACTCCGACCCACAGCATTTCCTTCCAGAAACCGTGAGAAAGTTGTCCGGCTGCGGGGACTGTGCCAGGGGATTTACACTACTATCTGTACTTACTGGTGCCACAGACGCTGTTTCATCCTTTCCTACACTGAAATTACCCTTGCCTAACGATTGCGTCTGAAGCTGGGCTTGCAGCACAGCTATCCTCGCCGTATGGCGAGTACAGCGGCTGCATTTAGAAGGCATCATGTTAATGTTACTACTTAGCTTCGGCTGTTGGAGGTCCTGACGAATCGTGTCCAGATAAAGCGTCCGGAGTGAAAAAGTTGAGGAAAAAATTAATAAATATATGAACGGTAATTAAAAAGTGAAAACCGTAAAGTTGTCAGGTAGCAAAACAGGTTGGCAACAAAACGCACAGCAACAACACATCATAATCTTGATGTGATTGGCCTGACTGAAACATAGCTTAAGCCTGATGAATTTACTGTGTTAAATGAGGCCTTACTTCTTGGTTACACTAGCGACCATATCTCCCGAGCGTCCCGAGGAGGTGTTGCTATTTTCGTCTTTTGAACTTCTAGTCATGAAATCTATGCAGCCTACTCAATCTCTTTTTATAGCTACTGTTTACAGGCCTCCTGGGCCATATACAGCGTTTCTCACTGAGTTCCCTGAATTCCCATTGGACCTTGTAGTCATGGCAGATTATATTCTAATTGTTGGTGACTTTAATATCCACATGGGGAAGTCCACAGACCCACTCCAAAAGGCTCTTAGAACCATCATGGACTCAGTGGGTTTGTCCAACATGTCTCTGGACCTAGTTTTGTCCCGTGGAACAAATGTTGTGGATCAGACCACCATTTTATTATGTTTGCAATCGCAACAAATAATCTGCACAGACCCAAACCAAGGATCATCAAATGTCGTGCTATAAATTCTCAGACAACCCAAAGATTCCTAGATTCCCTTCACCTACCCAAGGATGTCAGAGTACAAAAATCAGTTAACAACCTTACTGAGGAACTCAATTTAAACCTTGCGCAATACCCTAGATGCAGTTGCACCCCTAAAAACAAAAAACATTTGTCATAAGAAACTAGCTCCCTGGTACACAGAAAATACCCGAGCTCTGAAGCAAGCTTCCAGAAAATTGGAATGGAAATGGCGCCATACCAAACTGGAAGTCTTCCGACTAGCTTGGAAAGACAGTACCGTGCCGTATCGAAGAGCCCTCACTGCTGCTCGATCATCCTATTGTTCTACTTAATTGTAGGAAAATAAGAACAATCCCAAATGTATTTTTGATACTGCCGCAAAGCTAACTAAAATGCAACATTCCCCAAGAGAGGATGGCTTTCACTTCAGCAGTGATAAATTCATGAACTTCTTTGAGGAAAAGATCATGATCATTAGAAAGCAAATTACGGACTCCTCTTTAAATCTGCGTATTCCTCCAAAGCTCAGTTGTCCTGAGTCTGCACAACTCAGCCAGGACCTAGGGTCAAGGTAGACACTTAGGTTTTTTAGTATTATATCTCTTGACATATTTCTGAAAATAATCATGGCCTCTAAACCTTCAAGCTGCATACTGGACCCTATTCCAACTAAACTACTGAAAGAGCTGCTTCCTGTGCTTGGCCCTCCTATGTTGAACATAATAAATGGCTCTCTATCCACCAGCTGTGTACCAAACTCACTAAAAGAGTCAGTAATAAAGCCTCTCTTGAAAAAGCCAAACCTTGACCCAGAAAATAGTCCTGCCATACCTACACGTACGCTACGGTCACAAGACGCTCTTTACTGTCCCTAGAACTTCTTTGGAAACAGCTGGAGGCAGGGCTTTCTCCTGTATTTTTATGGAATGGTTCTGCCGACCCATGTGAGAGACGCAGACTCGGTCTCAACCTTTAAGTCTTTATTGAAGACTCATCACTTCAGTAGGTCCAATGATTGAGTGTAGTCTGAGCCCAGGAGTGTGAAGGTGAACGGAAAGGCACTGGAGCAACAAACCGCCATTGCTATCTCTGCCTGGCCGGTTCCCCTCTCTCCACTGGGGCTGAGTCACTGGCTTACTGGTGCTCTGCCATGTCGTCCCTAGGAGGGATGCGTCACTTGAGTGTGTTGAGTCACTGACGTGATCTTCCTGTCTGGGTTGGCGCATCCCCCTTGGGTTGCTGTCTCTGCAGCTTCTCTTCTGCCATAACTTGTTGCCTCATAAGACTAAATCATGTCATTATTTAGTGAAGTAGTGCTCACCAGAACAGTGTCTTACAGTGTTAGAATGAATGCGTAATAATTATTAGTAATCTAGTTAACACTGGTAATGTTGTCTGTTGATGTGCAAAAATGTTCAAGTGTTATCAGTTTGACCAGTTTTAAGTAAATGAACAACTATGAAAACATCGAAACATATTTCTGATAAGACTTCGGGTAGTTTTGGGTGTATTATTTCATGTGGTTGAAATACTGTCTGCCTGCTTAACAGTGTCAAAAGATAACACATTACACGCACATTCACATTTTCTAAAGAAATCATATTTCTCCACTCCTGTTCCAGAGACAAAATGAACATGTGTTGTATAATTTAACTGAAAGAAATGTAAAATTGTACAGGAATTTATATATACATATATATATAAATATATTATTATATTATGTTACAGGTGAGAGAATATAGGCCTACGCTCAGTGTCCATATTTCAGTTACTATTCCATCTAACCCATATGAATTTAAATGAGGAAAAGTCAGTTTATTCATGGTTACAGGGATACTCATGAGTGGGATATCAAAGGTGCATGTAAACAGCCTATCCCGAGTAAGACCTTAAGCGGGATATGAGCTACTATCCGGAATACTGTGTGCATGGACAGTGACGCAATAGGCTGAGAATAGGGCCCTTGCAGTGAAGCAGTAGGTTGAGAATAGGTCCCTTACAGTGAAGCAGTAGGTTGAGAATAGGGCCCTTACAGTGAAGCAGTAGGTTGAGAATAGGGCCCTTACAGTGAAGCAGTAGGTTGAGAATAGGGCCCTTACAGTAAAGCAGTAGGTTGAGAATAGGGCCCTTGCAGTGAAGCAGTAGGCTGAGAATAGGGCCCTTACAGTGAAGCAGAAGGTTGAGAATAGGGCCCTTGCAGTGAAGCAGTAGGTTGAGAATAGGGCTCTTACAGTGAAGCAGTAGGTTGAGAATAGGGCCCTTACAGTGAAGCAGTAGGTTGAGAATAGGGCCCTTACAGTGAAGCAGTAGGCTGAGAATAGGGCCCTTGCAGTGAAGCAGTAGGTTGAGAATAGGGCCCTTGCAGTGAAGCAGTAGGCTGAGAATAGGGCCCTTACAGTGAAGCAGTAGGTTAGGAATAGGGCCCTTGCAGTGAAACAGCAGGTTGAGAATAGGGCCCTTACAGTGAAGCAGTAGGTTGAGAATAGGGCCCTTGCAGTGAAGCAGTAGGTTGAGAATAGGGCCCTTACAGTGAAGCAGTAGGTTGAGAATAGGGCCCTTACAGTGAAGCAGTAGGTTGAGAATAGGGCCCTTACAGTGAAGCAGTAGGCTGAGAATAGGGCCCTTGCAGTGAAGCAGTAGGCTGAGAATAGGGCCCTTGCAGTGAAGCAGTAGGTTGAGAATAGGGCCCTTGCAGTGAAGCAGTAGGCTGAGAATAGGGCCCTTGCAGTGAAGCAGTAGGTTGAGAATAGGGTCCCTTACAGTGAGGCAGTAGGTTGAGAATAGGGCCCTTGCAGTGAAGCAGTAGGTTGAGAATAGGGTCCCTTACAGTGAGGCAGTAGGTTGAGAATAGGGCCCTTGCAGTGAAGCAGTAGGTTGAGAATAGGGCCCTTGCAGTGAAGCAGTAGGTTGAGAATAGGGCCCTTGCAGTGAAGCAGTAGGTTGAGAATAGGTCCCTTGCAGTGAAGCAGTAGGTTGAAAACCACTTGCAGTGATGCAGTAGGTTGAGAAATCCTTACAGTGATGCAGTAGGTTGAGAACTCCTTACAGTGATGCAGTAGGTTAAAAAAAACTTGCAGTGATGCAGTATGTTGAGAACTCCTTACAGTGATGCAGTAGGTAAAAAAAACAACTTACAGTGATGCAGTATGTTGAGAACTCCTTACAGTGATGCAGTAGGTAAAAAAAAAAACTTACAGTGATGCAGTATGTTGAAAACCCATTGCAGTGAAGTTGAGAACAGGCCTGGTTATTTCACTGATATGTTCAAAATAACTTCAATAGCCGAAATGCAAAACAAGCATGTATGCATTGTGAAAGAACAGAACACGTTTTTTTTTTTTTTCTCCCTGCCATGAAAGGGCATGAACATGTGGATGGTTTCTTTTCAATTGCTATGTCAGGGCGATTGCAGGCCAGCAGAGGCGGCAAATATTTTTTGATATCTCAGATTGTTTTTGAAATTTCCTACACATAAACTTAATTGGGAGGAAGATCATGATGAAAGTGACCCTTTCATTGGGGAAGAAGGATGTTTAACACGATGTTTACATTTGTATCACAAACGTGTTGTTGTTGTTGTTGTTGTGGAAGATCATGATGAAAGTGACCCTTTCAGTCCTGTTTTAGACCTGTACATGCCTTCTGTAAGACCCTATGACCCGTGAACCAGACGATACATGCCTTCTGTAAGACCCTATGACCTGTGAACCAGACCTGTACATGCCTTCTGTAAGACCCTATGACCTGTGAACCAGACGATACATGCCTTCTGTAAGACCCTATGACCTGTGAACCAGACCTGTACAGGTCTTCTGTAAGACCCTATGACCTGTGAACCAGACGATACATGCCTTCTGTAAGACCCTATGACCTGTGAACCAGACCTGTACATGCCTTCTGTAAGACCCTATGACCTGTGAACCAGACGATACATGCCTTCTGTAAGACCCTATGACCTGTGAACCAGACCTGTACATGCCTTCTGTAAGACCCTATGACCTGTGAACCAGACGTGATACATGCCTTCTGTAAGAGCCTATGACCTGTGAACCAGACGATACATGCCTTCTGTAAGACCCTATGACCTGTGAACCAGACGATACATGCCTTCTGTAAGACCCTATGACCTGTGAACCAGACGATACATGCCTTCTGTAAGACCCTATGACCTGTGAACCAGACCTGTACATGCCTTCTGTAAGACCCTATGACCTGTGAACTAGACGATACATGCCTTCTGTAAGACCCTATGACCTGTGAACCAGACCTGTACATGCCTTCTGTAAGACCCTATGACCTGTGAACCAGACGTGATACAGACAACATCTTGGTGTCATCGGGGGCAAAAGTAGATATAATTTCTTCCCGATATGGGTACTCCTATATATGTGCACGCGCTAGAATATGAAATACTATTTTTCACATTAATTTATTAATCATAAAAAAATATTTATATAATTAATAATAATATTAAAATAATAATATAATTCATAATAAAATAATAAAATAATAAAATAATAATATAATTCATAATAAAATAATTAATAATAAAATAATAAAATATTAATATAATTCATAATAAAATAATAAAATAATTAATAATAAAATAATAAAATATTTATATAATTAATAATAAAATAATAAAATATTAATATAATAAAATAATAATATAATTCATAATAAAATAATAAAATAATAATATAATTCATAATAAAATAATAAAATAATTAATAATAAAATAATAAAATATTTATATAATTAATAATAAAATAATAAAATATTAATATAATAAAATAATAATATAATTCATAATAAAATAATAAAATAATAATATAATTCATAATAAAATAATAAAATAATTAATAATAAAATAATAAAATATTTATATAATTAATAATAAAATAATAAAATATTAATATAATAAAATAATAATATAATTCATAATAAAATAATAAAATAATAATATAATTCATAATAAAATAATAAAATAATTAATAATAAAATAATAAAATATTTATATAATTAATAATAAAATAATAAAATATTAATATAATTAATAATAAAATAATAAAATATTAATATAATTCATAATAAAACATTAATATCTCAAAACTACCCTTTTTGATTGAGCTTATTTTATACTCTTAATTATATGACATTATGGGTCAATAACCAATCACAACCCTCTTTTATAATTGCACATTCAGCAAATCACCAGCAGATGCAGTTCCCTTTGACTCCATTTTCCCATTCACTGTATTGGTGGTGCTCATAACATGTATCAGAACTTTAGAATGAGCAGAGTCCAGCCCAGTCTGGAAATGTGATGTACTTGTAGAGTATTGTTCTAAACAATAGCATGGACAAACATATTTTCACAATTTCACTAGTATCATCAAAATCAATCAATTGTAGCACGTTTTTGGGCTCATTCAAGTAGTTTTTTTCCAGATGAAATAGAATCCTGTTGAAAAATTGTTAAAAGGACTATATATATTCCTAAAACATCAATTCAAAATTATGCTATTGCTGCTTCCTGTTGTCATGGCTTTTTGATTCATGGCCGAGTGTTAAAAGCCGAGTTTCAGATGTCCAAATTCATAATAAACATGCTGAAATAAGTGGTGATATTTTAAAGACCAATAGAGAAAAGTTACTCACAACACAAGTCACACTTTGTACCTTCTAAACTGAACACGCAGTACTATTTACCAAGCGATCACTCATGACTGAATATGATTATTCTACTGTAATCAATAGCTTGAGCAAATTAACATCAATAAGGTATTGAAATCAATGCAATTGGAACCATAACCGTTGCGTCACCTACTGTTTGAGATTCTCTAACAGACAAACCTCAATGAACTTGTGTATACTATAATACATGTGTCTGTCGATAGATGACAACCTGTCATAGCCATTTATCAACGCATACTGAACGAAAATATAAACTCAACTTGTAATGTGTTGGTCACATTTTTCATGAGTTGAAATAAAAGTTCCCAGAAATGGCCTGCTTGGCATTTTTCAATTTTGTTGCCTTACAACCTGGAATTAAAATGGATTTTTGGTGGGTTTGTATCATTTGATTTCCACAACAAGCCTACCACTTTGAACAAACAAAATATTTGTTCTTGTGAAACAAACAAGAAATAAGACAAAAGTACTTGAGCGTGCATAACTATTCACCCACCCCCCAAAGTCAATACTTTGTAGAGCCACCTTTTGCAGCAATTACAGCTGTATTGAGGTCTGGGCTTTGACTAGGCCATTCCAAGACATTTAAGTGTTTCCCCTTAAACCACTCAAATGTTGCTTTAGCAGTATGCTTAGGGTCATTGTCCTCCTGGAAGGTAAACCTCCGTCCCAGTCTCAAATTTCTGGAAGACTGAAACAGGTTTCCCTCAGGAATTTCCCTCTATTTAGTGCTATCCATAATTTCTTCAATTCTGACCAGTTTCCCAGTCCCTGCCGATGAAATACATCCCCACAGATTGATGCTGCCACCAACATGCTTCACTGTGGGGATGGTTTTCTCGGGGTGATGAGTTTGCGCCAGATATAGCGTTTTCCTTGATGGCCAAAAAGCTCACGTTTAGTTTCATCTGACCAGAGTACCTTATTCCATATGTTCGGGGAGTCTCCCACATGCCTTTTGCTTATTTTCTTCTTTAAGCAATGGCTTTTTTTCTGGCCACTCTTCCGTAAAGCCCAGCTCTGTGGAGTGTACTGCTTAAAGTGGTCCAATGGACAGATATTCCAATCTCCGCTGTTGAGCTTTGCAGCTCCTTCAGGGTTATCTTTGGTCTCTTTGTTGCCCTTTGGTGGGCGGCCCTCTCTTCTTTCCATTTTTTCAATCCAATGGCAAACGAAAGCCATTTCTTAAAGATATCCATAAAAAGTGTCGTTTAAAGTTTGCCACAAGCCACCTGGGAGACACACCAAACATGTGGAAGAAGGTGCTCTGGTCAGATGAAACCAAAATTGAACTTTTTGGCAACAATGCAAAACGTTATGTTTGGCGTAAAAGCAACACAGCTCATCACCCTGAACACACCATCCCCACTGTCAAACATGGTGGTGGCAGCATCATGGTTTGGGCCTGCTTTTCTTCAGCAGGGACAGGGAAGATGGTTAAAATTGATGGGAAGATGGATGGAGCCAAATACAGGACCATTCTGGAAGAAAACCTGATGGAGTCTGCAAAAGACCTGAGACTGGGACGGAGATTTGTCTTCCAACAAGACAATGATCCAAAACATAAAGCAAAATCTACAATGGAATGGTTCAAAAATAAACATATCCAGGTGTTAGAATGGCCAAGTCAAAGTCCAGACCTGAATCCAATCGAGAATCTGTGGAAAGAACTGAAAACTGCTGTTCACAAATGCTCTCCATCCAACCTCACTGAGCTCGAGCTGTTTTGCAAGGAGGAATGGGATGTCTCTCGATGTGCAAAACTGATAGAGACATACCCCAAGCGACTTACAGCTGTAATCGCAGCAAAAGGTGGCGCTACAAAGTATTAACTTAAGGGGGCTGAATAATTTTGCACGCCCAATTTTTCAGTTTTTGATTTGTTAAAAAAGTTTGAAATATCCAATAAATGTCGTTCCACTTCATGATTGTGTCCCACTTGTTGTTGATTCTTCACAAAAAAATACAGTTTTATATCTTTATGTTTGAAGCCTGAAATGTGGCAAAAGGTCGCAAAGTTCAAGGGGGCCGAAAACTTTCGCAAGGCACTGTATTTGTTTACATCCCTGTTAGTGAGCATTTCTCATTTTCCAAGATAATCCATTCACCTGACAGGTGTGGTATAGCAAGAAGCTGATTAAACAACATCATCATTACACAGGTGCACCTTGTGCTGGGGACAATGAAAGGCCACTCTAAAATGTGCAGTTTTGTCACACAACACAATGCCACAGATGTCTCATGTTTTGAGGGAGTGTGCAATTGGCATGCAGACTGAAATAATGTCCACCAGAGCTGTTGTCAGAGAATTTTATGTTAATTTCTCTACCGTAAGCCACCTCCAACATCATTTTTGAGAATCTGGCAGTACTTCCAACCGACCTCACAAACACAGACCACGTGTAACCACGCCAACTCAGGACCACCACATCCGGCTTCTTCATCTGCAGCATCATCTGAGACCAGCCACCCGGAAAACTGATGAAACTGCTCCCCTGCCCAGTAATGAGAAATCCACAGATTAATTAATGTTAATTAATGAATGTTTCAATGGACTGATTACCTGAATATGAACTGTAACTCAGTAAAATCGTTGAAAATTGTTGCATGTTGCGTTTTATATTTTTCTTCAGTATGTATCTCTGTGAGAAAATCATTTTGGTAAATTGCCAATATGGAAAATGAAACAACCCTTTTTTTGAATGGATCATTTCAACCAATCACCACATCAATAGCGATAGGGGTCGTTGGCTTTCATTTGAACGATAGCTTAAACCTCAAATTCATAAATGTGAGGCTAAAGATATTTATGAGAGGAGCGCATTATTTGTTTTGTAGCCACCATGGTCTGACAGTCATTACAGTTTGGCGCTTATGACAGTAACGCGTTCTGTCCATCATAGGGAAATTAGCGTAGTATAAATCAAATATTATTTGACAAAAGAGCTGAATACAACAGGTGTAGACTTTACCATCAAATGCTTACTTACACGCACTAAACAAACAATGCAGTTTTAAGAAAGTAGTTAAATAATTATTTTTTTTTTTTTACAATAAAATAACATTAATGAGGCTATATACAGGGCGTGCCGGTACAAAGTCAATATGAGGGGTACAGGTTAGTCAAGGTCATTGAGGTAATATTCACATGTACAGTTGAAGTCGGAAGTATACATACACCTCAGCCAAAATACATTTAAACTCAGTTTTTCACAATTCCTGACATTTAATCCTAGTTAAAATTCCCTGTCTTAGGTCAGTTAGGATCACCACTTTATTTTAAGAATGTGAAATGTCAGAATAATAGTAGAGAGAATGATTTAATTCAGCTTTTATTTCTTTCATCACATTCACAGTGGGTCAGAAGTTTACATACACTCAATTAGTATTTGGTAGCATTGCCTTTAAATACTTTAACTTGGGCCAAACATCTCGATTTCTTTTGATTTTTCCATGTCAAGCAAAGAGGCACTGAGTTTGAAGGTAGACCTTGAAATACATCCACAGGTACACCTCCAATCAACTCAAATGATGTCAACTAGCCTATCAGAAGCTTCTAAAGCCATGACATCATTTTATAGAATTTTCCAAGCTGTTTAAAGGCACAGTCAACTTGGTGTATGTAAACTTCTGACCCACTGGAATTGTGATAAAGGGAATTCTAAGTCAAATAGTCTGTAAACAATTTTAGGAAAAATTACTTGTGTCATGTCCTAACCGACTTGCCAAAACTATAGTTTGTTAACAAGAAATTTGTGGAGTGGTTGAAAAACAAGTTTAAATGACTCCAACCTAAGTGTATGTAAACTTCCGACTTCAACTGTAGGTAGGGGTGAAGTGACTATGCATAGATAATAAACAGCGAGTAGCATTAACGTAAAACAATGGGGGGGGGGGGGGTGCAATGCAAATTCAGTAGTCTTATGGCTTGGGGGTAGAATCTGTTAAGAAGCCTTCTGGGCCTGTACTTGGCACTCCGGTACCACTTGCCGTGCAGTAGCAGAGAGAACAGTCTATGATTAGGGTGGCTAAAATAGTTCACAATGTCAAAATAATTATATTTCTATAAATAGTTTCCATTTAGGATGATAGTAAATGAATCACAATCACAGATGAAGTTCCAATGTGAGAATTACCAGAACAATCTGAGATACTAAATGTATTTTCCACCTACGCAGGTATGGAATCGCCCATAGGGATTGTGATTGGTATGGCAATCTATTTGAGAGTATGTGTGAGGTAGACCTAGAGAGTGAGATTGTTGGAGACAGTACAGAGAGAGGTGAGAGAGCGCAAGAGAGAGAGAGAGAGAGAGAGACATGCAGGGAGTGGGAGCAGACTCATGATAATGATTCAGCACTGCCCCCCACACAAGCATGCACAAGCACGTACAGTACGCAGGGAGGAGATGAGTGGACCATCACTTTGGAGAGAGAGAGAGAGAGAGAGAGAGAGAGAGAGAGAGAGAGAGAGAGAGAGAGAGAAAGAGAGAGAGAGACAGAGAGAGAGAGAGAGAGAGAGAGAGAGAGACAGAGAGAGAGAGAGACAGAGAGAGACAGAGAGAGAGAGAGAGAGAGAGAGAGAGAGAGAGAGAGAGATAGAGAGAGAGAGAGAGAGAGAGGGGGAGAGTGGGTGGTGAGAAACAGCCTTGTCACAGCCTCTCAGAGTTACCATGCCATTGGAGAGACATTCTAGAACACAGAGAACCAGCACTCCAGTTCCATTCGGGTTCACAGAGTTCTGTGAAACTCCATATTAGGATGTGCGACACTCTTCCATTCCTTTGAAACACACATGCTATAAATGATGTTACAAGTTGACCTAGAAACAGTTCTGCACGAGGAGCTAAAGTTATCTAACAACACAGGCAAATACATACTGTTGTTACCTGTAGCTTTTCCTAGAGTAGGGCAGGTTTGCATGGTGTCATATTCAAATATCAACTATAGCCCTGTTGAATACACATCAAACAAGCAGCCAGTGGAAATTATGCAAAGATAGAGAGAGTGTGTTTTGTGTAACATCAAAAGGTGATTGTGTGTCGTTGGCACAATCAAGGTTTCTTTTTCAGCACACGGTCGGTTGAAGTGTGTTTTTTTTTTTGTAATCTGTGTGTTATCATCTGTATCTGAAGACCACCATCAAATACCCTCCATCTCCATAGGTCTGGGCCTGCATTCACAAAGGGTCTCAGAGTAGGAGTGCTGATCCAAGATCAGGTTCCTTCCCCCCTCTCTCCATTCATTATAGTCTGCAAAACTGATCAGCATTCCTACTTTGAGGCGATAGGCCTACATATGGGCCCTAATGTTCCTGTTAACCCCATACCGTGTATGTGATTGATTGTGTTGTAAGAGCTAGTCGTAAGACATGTGTTCCAATGTTCCTGTTAACACCATACCGTGTATGTGATTGATTGTGTTGTAAGAGCTAGTCGTAAGACATGTGTTCCAATGTTCCTGTTAACCCCATAAAGTGTAAGTGATTGATTGTGTTGTAAGAGCTGGTCGTAAGACACGTGTTCCCTCCGTTCCAGAAGAGGCTGGTGGGCAGGACGCCTCATAGGAAAGGCTGGAATGGAGTTAATGGTTACATGGAAACATGGTGTGTTTTGATGTCATTCCATTGACTCTGTTCCAGACATTACAATCAGCCCGTCCTCTGATTTACAGTTGGACTCCATTCCACTTCAAAGTCACAACCCAAGTGAAATGAGCTGGGTCCAATATTGGATAAGGGTTCATAAGGGTTCATAAGGGTTCATAATTCCCATAAGGGTTCATAAGGGTTCATAAGGGTTCATCAGACACAAATCAA